>NC_091574.1:18683260-18695760 GCF_042767895.1 Penaeus vannamei
ACCAGGTCTGTGCTACTGCAGCACAAGACCGAGTGATCATAGGGGGAGACTTCAATGCACACATGGCCATGCTGAATCCCCGCAAAAGGCCGAACGCGGCAAGCATTCACATAGCAGAGGTGCTTGAGACATTCCCTGAGATCGCTCTTCTCAACAGCAAAGAACCAACGCATGTGAAGGGAGGGGTCCTAGACCTCACCTTTGCCACTGCAACAATGGTGGAGAGAATTCGGTGGTGTGTCGATGATACGGTTACTAGTGATCACTACGGCATAGTCGCCACACTAATGGATGCAGGTCCAGCCCAAAGACCACATCACATTCCTAAATGGAAAACAGACAAGGCCAACTGGTTTGCCTTAGCTCGATGTCTGAAAGACAATGAACCCAATAACAATAATGAAAACGTGGATGTGCTAGAGGCAAGGCTAATCCAGGCAGCCTCACAAACCATCTGATGGGATCTCTCACCCCATCATTTCGCATCTAGGCCTTGCAGAAGAACTTGCATTCTTGCAGGTTATCAACAAATCCTGGCAAACAGCCACGGTGCCCCAGAGCTGGAAACAAGCCACAATAGTTCCCATCCCAAAACCAAAGGATCCTGGCAAGTACCGTCCCATCTCTCTTCTCAGCTGCCTGGGTAAAACAGCTGAGAAGATGGTACTCAACAGGCTCCGATGGAAAACGGGTCCCCCCCCATGAACACCTGCACGGGTTCACAAGGGGTAAGAGCACTGCTCATAGCATTTCCACACTCTTAAGCACAATCTGCACCTCGCCCACCGTGTTTGTCTTCCTTGACTTGGAGACGGCTTTTGAACTGGCAAGTCCGCTTGCCATTCAAGAGACCCTAATCCACAAAAGAGTCCAAGGCAGACTCTTGGCCTGGATAGCTAACTATTTTAAAAATAGATCAGCAAATGTCAGATTTCAAGGCCACCTCTCACAGCGCATGCCACTTGAAAATGGAACTCCTCAGGGAGGGGTTCTTAGTCCAGCCCTGTTTAATACCGTCATGTCCAACATACTCGACATTCACCTGCCAGAGGGATGCAAGATCATCTCTTATGCAGATGACTTGGCAATCATAGCCTCTGGCAATCACTGCCTTACTAGAGCTCAGCGTTGTCTGAACCTGGTGTCCGAAGAGTGTTATAGGACGGGTCTAAAAATAGCAGCAAAATCCAGAGCAATGGCACTGAGAACCAATGTCAGAAACAAAAAACTCACTATACAGGATATGAATCTGGAATGGGTGAAGGACTATCTATACCTTGGTGTATGGATAGGACACACACTCACTTTCGAAAAGGAGATCCAATACCTGCTTGACAGAACCAAGGAAAGACTGTCAGTCATGAAAGTCATGACAGGGAGATACATAGGAGCAGGACACAAAGTACTAAGATCATTCTATGTACATGCTGTCCGTCCTATTATTGACTATGCATCTGTCGCCCTCATTGCTTCCAGCACAACATTAAAAGAAAAACTGGAAACACTACAAAACGAAGCAGCCAGGATAATTCTAGGTGCACCTAAGTGGACAAAGGTCATCAACCTCCTCATGGAAGCTGATTTACCGTCCATGGACACCAGAATTGATCTAATGGCAGCACAGTTCCTTTCCAAGGTCCTGCAGGCACCCACAAACTCCTATCTAAGACAAAGAGTTCTCAGACGCCTACAACAAGATTACCAGTTGTTTGCGGACAATTCCTGGCTCACACATACAGCCAGAGTTTTGATACGCTTTCAGCTAAAAGATTTATTGTTTGCTAAGGGTATGGACTCCCCTCACCCTGATTACAAAGAACCCCCGCCGTGGGCAAACGAAATGATCGAATTCTCAATTCTAAATCTCACAATGAGAAAAGATCAATATTCCATGCCTAGCCTAAAGGCACAAGCACAAAGGGTCATTGAACAAATAACTCCGCCAGGTAGTATAACTTACTACACGGACGGATCCGTGGATCCAATAAACCATACTGCAGGCGCCGGCTTTGCAACAAAGGATACCACAGCATCCATTAGGGTCACTGACAATGCCTCAACGCTTCAGGCTGAAACGGTTGCGATCATGGAAGCATTGACACACGCGTCCCTGAGGGGAGGGCACGTTGTCATTCATACAGATTCAAGAGCAACTATTGACAGCTTACAGCATAGCATGCCCCCAGATAACATATACCTCTTGACAACAGTACTATACATAGCCCAAAGAATCCTTAGTCAAGGTAGAAGAATCATAAACTGGGTCCCAAGCCACATAGGCATACAAGGGAACGAGCTTGCTGATAAACTAGCCGAAAAGGGCAGGGGTATGCCCCCATTCTCCATGATCGTTAAACCCAGTCGAAGGGGACTGAGCCAAAGTACCAAAGCTGCAGCGTGTGCGGTCCTCCGGGGAGCACATAGAGAAAACATCACAAAATCGCTCGCTGCCAAGTGGTACTCAGATGCTTCAGGCTATGAGCCACTGGCCCTTCCTCCAAATACAAAAAGAGGTACCGAAGTCATACTATTCAGACTAAGACTAGGTTACCAATGCGCTTGGCAAATTATTGACAATGAGACTGGGAGGTTATGTAAACACTGCGGTGAGCCTAACGCCACCCTGTTACATTACTTGCAGAATTGTGTACACACACAATTTCTGAGGCAGGGACCACCCACCACAGCCGCCGGGCTGGTAAAAAAGGTGTGCAACATGCTTTCTCCGTGGCAGCTGGATCGCTTGCTTGCAATCCAGCCGCCGCGATAAGCATGCAGTTCAAAGAAAACATCTGAGCTAACTAGAAATAGTTAACAAAGGCCGGGCCACTCCAGAGAAAAGGCTCGGGCGAAGCATGACTTCGCAAATCTAACTGAACTGTCCGTGGTCAACCAATCAGGTCTCGGTATGCGTCGTCGAGAAGCTGCTGATGGTGAGGGCGAGAGGACAGGCTGTGGACCTGGACCCAACCTGGGGGAAGTATGCTACGCTGCAGGTTGCGGGGGTCGGCTACAATGTCTCCGTTGTTTTTTTTTCAGAATACGTTTTATAGTAAATCTTACAATTCATTAGCATGATAATTATCATTATTACTATCATCACCATCTATTATCAGCATCATCATTATTATCATTATAATAATTCTTGTTATCACCATTATAATCATCACTATTATCATTATAATCGTCTTTCTTATAACTATCATAATTATTATCATTACTATTATCATCGTTATTATTGTTATTTACAGTTGTTATCATCACCATCATTTTCATTCTTCTTATTATTATTTTTATTTCTATTATAATTATCATTATTAATGTTATCATTGTCAATATCATTTTCATTTCCATTATTATTCTGAAAAGGAGTTTATGCTTTTAATAGCGTTGGTTTGTTCTTTACTTAGAATGATAGCACAAAAAGTTCTGAATAGACTTTTATCATTTTTTACCAGAGTTAAGTCCTAGCCCAACTTAGATGCCATTGAATTTGGTGGTGATCCGGATATTATTTGCTAGAAGAATAACTAAAAACAAAGTTATGTACAGATTTTATGATTTTTTTTTATTGCTTACGTTTCTATAAATCATGATCCGGATCCAGGAATTTTTAATGTGATTTTATGTGTGAATATTATTACTATTGTCGAGGAAAATGGGGAGGCTGAGAGTGGAGGTGGCTGCTCTCTTGGAGGTGAGAAGATCTGGCAGCGGCACGATCAGCGCTGGTGGCTACACATACTACTGGTCGGGCCGCAGCGACGGTCACCATCTCCAGAGAGTAGCCATAACCATCTCCAGTAGACTCTAGCCCTCGGTAGTTTAGGTTACTCCGGTCGATGAGTGCATAATGGTAATGAGACTGAAGCTTGCATTTGGCTTCATGTTTCTTATTGCTGTGTACGCTCCTACCGATGTTTGTAAAATTGGCGGGAGATGTTCTACGCCAAACTAGCATGAGTCAGACGGCAAGATATTCGTATTGTCCTGGGTGACTTCAATGCGGTATCTGGCTGTGGGATGTCTATCGGTCCCCATAATTCGGGAGCTGATGCCGGCAGCGAGAATAGCCTCCTTTTTTTCGGGACTTTGCAAGGTTCCAGAAAATGAGGATTTCTGGCTCCTGGTACCAGCACTCGGACTCACATCGCTGGACGTAGTACGATGCGGGTAATGCAGCCAAAGAGATCGACCACATATTCATTAGTACTTGTTGGAGGATCCTCCAGAACTGCAGGGTGTATAGGAATGCCGAGTTCTGTGGTACTGACCATGGATTGGTTGTAGCTTCCCTCTGGGTCCGCTTCAAAACTCCCCAGCGGTCCAATAATCATCCCAGGCTGTTTCAATTGGACAGGCTGAGGGAGAGGGAGTACGCCCGGGGGTTTGCTGAGGCAGTTTCTACTCGTTTTGCAGCGCTCGATAATTTGACGGACCCTGTACTTCTGTGGGACACCTTCAGGCACAAAACACCTGATGCAGCTCAAGAAACGATTGGTAAACGCCTGAGAGCAAGACACTGGATGCCAAAGATGCTCGTCATGCAGCTCGCCTGACAGGGGATCGGGGTTTGCACTGTTCTTAGGTGCGCAGAACTCGGTCAATGTCAAAAATGGACAAGGAACAGTTTATTAGGAGTCTTGCAGAGGAGATAGAAAGCCATTTCTTAGTAACTGACCTTCATCCTGCATACCAAGCCCTGAGAAAGCTGAACTCCAAGCCCTCTTCACAGGTGACAGCAGTTTGCTTAGTAAGTGGCCAGATCATCTCAGATCCTGTTGCAGTGTGGGAGCACTGGGCTGAATATTTTGAGCAGTTGTACAAGGTTGACCCATGAACAGTTAATCTGGATACAGGTAATGCTGAGATTCCGTTGCCGGACCCACACATGTGAGGATCCTCCCTCCCTAACTGAAGTTACAGGGGCGATCTCGAAGCTGGAGTATTAAAGCAGCAGCGCAGGTATATGCGGCATCCCAGCTGAACTGTCAAAGGCTGGTGGTGAATCCATGGCACAACGGTTACATGCTGTCCTAGCTGCCTGACTTGTTGAAGGGTGTGCTTATCCCTCTCTGGAAGGGGAAGGAGGACCGATGGGACTGTAGCAACCAATGAGGCATCACACTACTCAGTATGCCCCGCAAGGTTCTCGCCCACATCCTTCTGAGAGATATCAGAGACCACCTACTGAGGCATCAAAGGCCGGAGCAATCGGGATTCACTCCTGGTAAGTCTACAATAGACCATATCCTTGCACTTCAAGTCATTGTAGAATGTCGTCGTGAGTTTGGGCGTGGGCTGCTACACCTACCTCAAGAAGGCATTCGATATGGTGCATCGGGAATCACTCTGAGAAATCCTGAGACTGAGAGGAATTCCAACAAGGATTATTGGACTAATAAGTCTGTATACTGGTACTGAAAGTGCTGTAAAGTGTGGGAGGGTGGGCATGTTGAGCTTCTTTTCTGTTAATTCATGAGTGAGGCAAGGCTGTGTCCTTGCACCAATACTTTTCAACACTTCCATGGACTGGATACTAGGCAGAGCTGCTGTTCAAAATCATTGTGGAGCAACTCTGGGCATTATCAAGGTTACCGATCTTGACTTTGATGATGCTATTCTCTGAATCACTGGAATCCTTTGTGGTGGCTCTAGATGCATTTAGTAATGAAGCGAAGCCCTTGAATCTAGTGGTCTCCTGGACCAAGCCCAAGATTCAGGACTTTGGGGAACTAGCTAGGAGAACCTGTTTGGTCGGTATATGCTTGCGGCGAGGACATTAAAATCACAGATTTACATACCTTGGTAGTGTAGTTCATAACTCTGGGCTGTCAGACCAGGAAGTCAGCATAAAGATTGGCCTGGCAGCAGGGGCCATGAACTCTCTGGACAAGAGTATTTGGAGATGCTGGTACCTGTGCAGAAGGACCAAGCTATGCGTCTTCAAGGTCCTGATAATGCCAGTTTTGCTATATTGTGAAACCTGGATATTATCCTGTGCCTTGGAGTCACATCTTGATGTCTTTTCTAATAGGTCCTTGCACCAGATCAAGGGGTACTGTTGGCGGGACCACGTGCCAAACCAATGGTTGCAACGTGAGACTGGCACAAGACCTATTACCTGCACAATCTGTGATTGCCAACTTATGCTATATGGCCACCTGACTCACTTCCTTCAGGTTGATCCTACCCACCAGGTCTTGGGTGGAGGAGGCCTGTGGGACGATCTAAGAAGTCGTGGCTTGGGCAAATCGACAAAACCTGTCGTGAGGAGCTCGAGATGGGCCGAGTCCCTGATTAGTGGCTTGCCATGAGCGACCATTGTAGGTACACAGGGAGGATGCGGCTATGCGTCCCCGTCGGCGTTAGCTCCATGATGATGATGATGATGATTATTGCGTCAGTGACCCTATTGATTAGCGGAAGTATGCGCTTTTTGAGTGCTTGTAGCTTTTGACATGGGACTCATCCGGCCGCACTCTTGCTGGTTATCATATTATCCATTCTTATAGTTGGAAAGATATCTGCGTGAGGACGTTTCTGTGTCTCAGAGAAAGAGGAAGGGATAGATGGAGAGAGAGAGGGGTGGGGAGACTGACAGAGAGAGAAAAGAAAGGGAAAGAGAGAGAGAAAGAGAGAGGAAGAGAGAGAAGAGAGAAATATATATATATATATATATATATATATATATATATATATATATATATATATATATATAGAGAGAGAGAGAGAGAGAGAGAGAGAGAGAGAAATAAACATAGAGTATAGGAAGAGTTTCTATCAGCATTAATAGGAAAACTACAAACACTATGCCTGGAATTACTTGCATGTTAAACTTACTTTCGAATTATATTATAATCCTTATGTTTCTTGAACTTGTTTATGGCTTAATGATCTTAAAGTGTCGGTTTTATGTGACTAATAGTAATGCTTTATTTATTGATTATCCTAGAGTTATAAGACGTATGGTTAGAAAGAAAAAATTGAATAACTATCAGTGAGAGGAAATAAACTAAGGGAAAAATGTAAGCAAATCCCGTGAATTAACGATAAAAACGCTAAGCAGACGATTCTAAAATTTAAAGGGGTCGAGGATATCCTGCTTTTCATGGAAATAAATTATTATTTACTTCTTTTGGTATTGGACAATCTTTTGGGAGGAAACAGGATTACCAGTTGGTTAACGATGTTAAAATGGGGATAGCTTAAACTGATGTCATCATTCTATGATATTGAATGCAATTCTGTTTATGACTATTTGTAACAGGCCCTATCATGACATTTTAATTGTTTCTATGATGGTAATCTGAATGAATGGCACCCCGTAAATGTAGGCGAGATGGCAACACTCGACACATCCCGGACCCTCACTCGCACAGTCAGCGTCTCGCAAGACGTTGGGTAATAGGGTATGGACACGCTTCTTCGGCGGTGGCGGCAATTACGCTGAGCAGGCGCTCTGATTTTGAGAATGAAGCCATCTGACATTTGCGCTCTGCTACGCGTGAATCTTTGGTGGGCGCTCGCAGTTTGTATTTCGTTTTCACGCGGGGAAGACGCCGCCGCGAATCCACTGCTGCGTTCCTTGGAATGCAGTCAGGAGGAAACGCATTCGTGCAGGCAAGGAAAGGTTACCTCGACGTCTTGGTCTGGGAGAGGATGCTTCTGCGACGACCTCTGTGGCGAGTATGGAGACTGCTGCTACGACGCGGAAAAAGGACGCTGATCTCGGACCTGCATCTGAGGCTGGGAGGCACCGCTGTGTCTCCCTTGTGAAGGACGAGGGCCAACACATGCGAGCGTCCTGTCCCTCTGGCTGGGTCGACGAGGAGGTCGCGGCGCTGTGTCGGACAGCTTCACTGGAACAAATGTCGTTCCGAGAAGACCCGCTGCTTCACGTGCCGATCACCAGCAGAACGAGCAACGTGACGTACGCGAACTAGCAGTGCGCAATGTGCCATAGTGATACGCATGACGTGGTCTTTTGGAACGTCGACTTGAAGTGCCCCTCACTTATAGGCCCTAGCGAGGTTAAGGTGAATGCGACGCCAAGTGCTTCACGTGCCGATCACCAGCAGAACGAGCAACGTGACGTACGCGTACTACCAGTGCCCAATGTGCCATAGTGATACGCATGACATGGCCTTTTGGAACGTCGGCTTGAAGTGCCCCTCACTTATAGGCCCTAGCGAGGTTAAGGTGAATGCGACGCCAAGTGCTTCACGTGCCGGTTACCAGCAGAACAAGCAACTTGACGTACGCGAACTACCAGTGCGCAATGTGCCATAGTGATACGCATGACATGGCCTTTTGGAACGTCGACTTGAAGTGCCCCTCGCTCACAGGTGACAGCGAGGTTGAGGTGAATGCGACGACAGTGTTTCGAGAGGGCCAGTGGGGAGTGGTCGTGAATGGCAGTGAGCAAGAAGTGCACAAATGTAATCTGACACTCTCCCTCGGAAACATTTGGAAATTCCCTGGGAGATCGTGTAGACTCGTGGACAAGTGCATGGAAAACTGGGATGAGAGGATAGAAAAACTTTGCCATACATACACATCTCACGTAAAAATAAACTGAGAAGTTAGCTTTTGTGCTATTTACAATGTGTCTAGTACCTATGTAGGATGTTATTCCTGGAAATACCCTTCCGTTTATCCTATGTCTAGCACCATCCCTATTCCTTTTACAGTATTGGCTGATTACAGGAGCGGAAACGGTAATAACAATGTAGGAAAAAGAGTGTCTTGGATTCGTTCTCCAGGAAGTATAGGTATCTAGATGAAGTCAAAGAGGACCTGATTCACCCAGACACAGCAGGCAATGCCACTGTCCCTTGTCTTAGCGACGGAACCTGTAGAAACGAGACGATTCTCAAGGACGACTATATTATGGTCAACGACACTGTGGTTATAAAAGTGTCTAATCGCACTTACTATCCTGGGGAGTACGAGGTTGTGGAAGGAGTTTTGGTGTGCTCCTTCGCGTCCGACAAATACTCGGCCGCCATGGGGTGGGTTGTAGTGGACGTGAGGTACCCCCACTAAGCAGGAGTCCAGACTAGGCGAGTCCCCCCTTTTCTAGCCAGCACCAGCACTATCTGTGGGGATCGGCGGTAGCCAGCTGCAGTTTTGCGTCCCTGGAGCCTTTTATTTTTCGTATTTTTATGTTTTATTTATTTTAGCTTTTTCTCACGGCCTCTAGTTTTATTTCAACTTCTTTTAATTATGTAAAGTAAACTTCTTTTATTTTCATTCATTTTTATTATTTACACATTTTATATGAGCCTATATAAAGAGCCTGTTTTGTGCTAGACTCTCTCTTGGGTTGTTGGCTCGTCAGTGCTGCTCACGGAGCGCCCGGCCTCACTGGACGTCTCCTCTGTCTTTTTTTGTTTGTTTCTTCGTTTTTCTACAAGAGAGAAAGATAAGTATATTCATGTTTTGTAAGAGGCCAGTTAGGATGTGTTATATTCATTGTAACTTTTGTGAATATACAGACTGAGGGGATCTCAGGTTTTCCTTTTTATGCTTTGGTTTCGTTTTATCCTTGGTTTGTTTATTTTACTTTTTTATTTGGTTTAAAAAGAAGAATGGGCACGTCTTATCTTAAGAATGAAATGAAATTGATAAAATGGAAAAAGAAAATGACTACATTGATAAACAATAATAGTAGTGAATGGGAAAAGTTAAAGTAAATGATGGTTTAATTAAGGATAAATGTAATGTCTTTTACTAACGGGGTTAAAGGGCTCCAGGGTTGTGACGAACGGGTCATGCTGCAGTACACGCCAGCTACCACCCTTTTGAAAGCAAAAGTTACCCTGTTCGTAAGTTGCACTCTGGAAGACCCGAGTTGTAGTTTGAAAATGTCTCAGCTGGGCGGGGATAACACTACAGGGTGACGCTGGCTGGGCTGAGCGCATCCTCCCTGTGCCTCGTGTTGCATTTGGTGGCCTTCGCCCTCGTGCCTCACCTCAGGAACCTTCACGGCAGGAACGTGGCATCTCTTTCTGTGTCGCTTCTCGGGGCCTACGTCTCGTTCATACTCAGCGTTTTCGCTGATACATCGACGACGGAATGCTACGTGTTCGCGGTTCTCATCTACTACTTGTTTCTCATGTCGTTCTCGTGGATGAACGTCTTGGGCTTCGATGTGTTTTACACGTTCAGGCGAAGCAGAGTGAGGTCCGGAGAACAGTGGAAGAGGTTCTTAGTGTATTCTGCGTACGGGTGGGTGCTTCCCGCGTGCGCCGTCGCTGCGGTGGTAGCGGTGGACCAGACGAGGCCCCCCGGGTTCCCCCCGGAATTCCTTCCGAGTCTTGGGCAGCACCTGTGCTGGTTCGGGCGACGCAAGGCCTTGCTGGCGTTCTTCGGCGCCCCCCTGATCGCCAGCATCATCATGAACGTGGCTTTGTTCGTCGCTACGACAGCCAGCATCACCAAGACGAGGCAGTCAGAGATGCGGAAGACGTCCCCGAGTGAGCCGAAGAAGGAGTTCCTCCTGTACCTCCGACTGGCCGTCCTGATGGGGATCACGTGGATCACTGTGGTGGTGGCCTCGTACCTGGAGCTGGAAGTGCTGTGGTACGTGTTCATCCTGTTGAACACTCTGCAGGGCGTGTTCATCTTCCTGGCCTTTACCTGCAGGGTCAAGGTGTGGGAGGCCATCGCGCAGCCTTGCCAAGCGTCGTCCTCCGTCAGCTGCTGCAGAAGGCAAGAGTCAGAACCTCCGGCGAGTGATCAGAGCGGAATGTTCTCCAGCTCTACCTCGACGAACATGACTCCCGCCGATTCAGACATGTCCATTCACTCCTCAAACACAGTGCTAACGCTCAAGTTTTCGACGATTAGTGCAGTTTAAAATCAAAATGTAAATAATCAGTGTATATATGAATCTAGGTGAATTATAGTGTTCAGGCTGAATTTTGATATATGTATATATATATATATATATATATATATATATATATATATATATATATATATGTGTGTGTGTGTGTGTGTGTGTGTGTGTGTGTATATGTGTGTGTGTGTGCGTGTGTGTGTATGTGTGTGTGTATGTGCGTCTATGTGTGTGTGTGTGTGTGTGTGTGTGTGTGTGTGTGTGTGTGTGTGTGTGTGTGTGTGTTTGTGTGTGTGTGTGTGTATATGTGTGTATGTTTGTGTGTAGGTTTGTGTGTTTCTTCTGCAGGGTAATTACCAAATATGAAATGAATTAAAGTTTATCTATTAGCTCACGCTAAAGAAAATTACAGTTAGTTTTGAA
Organism: Penaeus vannamei; assembly: GCF_042767895.1. Taxonomy (NCBI): domain Eukaryota; kingdom Metazoa; phylum Arthropoda; class Malacostraca; order Decapoda; family Penaeidae; genus Penaeus; species Penaeus vannamei. The sequence continues at coordinate 18,694,530 of NC_091574.1, forward strand.
ATACTGACGTGTAATCCTCAGGGAAAAACGGAAACTTCAATGCTGCAAAGAAAATGATCGACATGACAGGCAGCATCTTTTATTTTTTTTTATTTTTTTTCTTAGTTCTTTTATCTATTACTAACTACTAGATGACCATCAAATACGCCTTATAAGGTGCATCAGCAACATATTTTAGGAAATGCATTTGTATATTACTGTAAGATTGATATATGATTTTTGTAAATAAACATATTTATTGAAAAGGGATATTTTATTTTAATCTTGTTCAAGCATAATGGTAATGATGATGATGTTTAATCTGATGTGTAATAATGATACAAAATGATAAATGACTGACATGTGATAACTACTAATGTTATAAGCACAATGATTAAGAATGATGTAATTAATAATCACTATAGATAATACATAATACATGATAATACATGGAATGTGAATGTTCATGAATGGTGAATATGAATAATATAAAATGCACAATATAATGGGCATAAATCAGTGTATAGTATGATGAATATGTACAGCGTATGATAATCATAATGAATATGAATAAGAAAAAAAAAGAAAATGAAAGAGAGGGGATATGAAGAGGAGGGATAGGCGGGGAGGAGTAGGAGGAGAAGGAAGAGGAAAAGGGTCAGGAAGAGGAGTAATACGAGAAGGTAAAAGAGAAGGAAGAGATGGAGGAAGAGGGGAAGGAAGAGGAAGAGGGGGGGGGGAGAGAAGAGGAAAAGGAATAGGGAAAGGAAGAGGAATAGGAGATGGATATGGAGTAGGAGGAGTAGGAGATAGAGGAAGAAAAAAAAGAGAAGGAAGGGGATGAGGAAGAGGAAGAGAAAGAGGAGAATAACGAGGAGGAAGTAGAGAAGGAAGAGGAAGAGGAAAAGGAAGAGGAAGAGAGGGAGGGGGAAGAAGTGGAGGAGGGGGAGAAGAGAGAGGGGGAAGAAGAAGGATGTGAAGGAGGAGGAAGTGGAGGAAGAGGCGGAGGAGGAGGAGGAAGAAGAGGAGGCGGAGGAGGAGGAGGAAGAGGAAGATTAAGAGGAGGAGGTAGAAGAAATAGAGGAGGAAGAGGAGGAGGTAGAGAGAAAGGAAAGTGAGGAATAAGAAAAGGAGGAGGGAAAGGGGAAGAAAGAAGATGGGGAGGAGAAAAAGGAGGAGAAAGAAGAGGAGGAGTAGGAAAAGGAGGAAGAGCAAGAGGAGGAGGAAAAGGAGAAGAAAGAATATGGGGAGA
>NC_091574.1:18720760-18730760 GCF_042767895.1 Penaeus vannamei
GGAAACGGTAATAACAATGTAGGAAAAAGTGTGTCTTGGATTCGTTCTGCAAGAAGTATAGGAATCTAGATGAAGTTGCCGTTAAAGAGGACCTGATTCACCCAGACACAGCAGGCAATGCCACTGTCCCTTGTCTTAGCGACGGAACCTGTAGAAACGAGACGATTCTCAAGGACGATTATATTATGGTCAACGACACTGTGGTTATAAAAGTGTCTAATCGCACTTACTATCCTGGGGAGTACGAGGTTGTGGAAGGAGTTTTGGTGTGTTCCTTCGCGTCCGACAAATACTCGGCCGCCATGGGGTGGGTGACACTGGCTGGTCTGAGCGCGTCCTCCCTGTGCCTTGTGCTGCACTTGGTGGCCTTCGCCCTCGTGCCTCACCTCAGGAACCTTCATGGCAGGAACGTGGCATCTCTTTCTGCGTCGCTCCTCGGGCCCTACGTCTCGTACATCCTCAGCGTTTTCGCCGAGACATCGACGACGGAATGCTACGTATTCGCGGTTCTCATCTACTACTTGTTTCTCACGTCGTTCTCGTGGATGAACGTCTTGGGCTTCGATGTGTTTTACACGTTCAGGCGAAGCAGAGTGAGGTCCGGAGAACAGTGGAAGAGGTTCTTAGTGTATTCTGCGTACGGGTGGGTGCTTCCCGCGTGCGCCGTCGCTGCGGTGGTAGCGGTGGACCAGACGAGACCCCCCGGGTTCCCCCCGGAATTCCTTCCGAGTCTTGGGCAGCACCTGTGCTGGTTCGGGCGACGCAAGGCCTTGCTGGCGTTCTCCGGCGCCCCCCTGATCGCCAGCATCATCATGAACGTGGCTTTGTTCGTCGCCACGACAGTCAGCATCGCCAAGACGATGCAGTCGGAGGTGCGGAGGACGTCCTCGAGTGAGCCGAAGAAGGAGTTCCTCCTGTACCTCCGACTGGCCGTCCTGATGGGGATCACGTGGATCACTTCGGTGGTGGCCTCGTACCTGGAGCTGGAAGTGCTGTGGTACGTGTTTATCCTGTTGAACACTCTGCAGGGCGTGTTCATCTTCCTGGCCTTTACCTGCAGGGTCAAGGTGTGGGAGGCCATCGCGCAGCCTTGCCAAGCGTCGTCCTCCGTCAGCTGCTGCAGAAGGCAAGAGTCAGAACCTCCGGCGAGTGATCAATAATAATAACGATTAAATTATTATTAATGATATAAAGATGAATGAAAAGGACAATGATAGTAACAATTGTAATGATGATAACGATATCAATAACAATAATATTGATAATAATGCTGCTGCTGATACTAGTAATATGATAACAATAAATAAAATAAATAAGAACAACAATTATAATGGTAGTAATAACAATAATGTTGGAAGTAATAACATCAACAACAGCAATAATGATAAGGACAGTGATAATGGTGATGATAATGATAACACACACATATGCAGAGACACACATACACACACGCACACACACACACACATATATATTGACACGCATATACATATACATACATATTGTAGATGAATAAATAGATAAATTGAATGATCATAACTCATTTCAAAATTACTTTCCTCCGTGAAGTGATCCTCCAAACGCAGTCATGATTTATTCAAATACCAAGTTCTTTGAGAGTTTGCAAACACAATTTGCAGCGAAAGCAAGTTATACGTAGGTAAAATTCTCGTCTCTATGTAGTCTCCTACGATGTAGATAGTATTTTATTGAATTTTCTACGCTTTAAATAAAACTTGAATAAAATATTTTGCGTAATATTTTGCGTAACATTAAAGCGATTCTGATTAAATGCGCAATGTAAATTTCAAACCACTACACCTTTTTTTCTTTTCTACTTTAACATTGGAATTATCACCTTTCTCCTCCCGCATTCGTTAACTTTTTCCCATAACATTTTAATCTTCAGGAAATTAGGAACAATTTCTAAGAAAAAAGTACAGTCGAAAAAAAAAAAAAAAAAAAAAACATCAATGACGGCCACGATATCTCATTGGATCAAAAGTTAGGAAGAAACTATTCTCAGGTTTCTGTGTGTTTCCCAAACTTTCCTGTTAACCTAAATACAATCATAGTCTGAACTAGTGACCCTATGTGTATGAACATGAAGACATGTCTAGATTTTTTCACGTTAGTTATACTTGCAGATGTTTATGAACTTGCGTTATTCTGTTTATAAAGGGTTATATTACTAACACAATGAAATTCAATAAGTCTGAAACGGGAAAGAAAGCATTTTTTTACTTGCACATCCTGTCACAAGAACTAAATGCTTTTATTCGGCGACGCTCAGAAACACTCTCGCCACCTTCATCTGGGTCGCGACCATGGGGCCAAGAACCCCGAATGAAGTGTTTACAATTAAGACTTTATGGATTTACAAAACATATCGATAGCCTCGCCTCTCATAGTTGCGAAAGTGAGAGACGATTATCCCAGGCGAAAGTAAGGATTGGCATTCGGTATAATAGTATAAATAAACCGCAAATAAACATCATATCAATGTTTACGAATTCAGTATACGTCAGTACAAAATACGTATTTTAGATGGGTACTTACTACACATATATACACAAGACCTACATGAACAGTATGAAATGAATTACTTTTTTTGAGCGATGATGATGATCATTATCTTCGTTATCATTATCATTACTCTTATTATCACTCTTCTTCCTCCTATTATCATTATCATTATCTCTATCACTATCATCATCATCACCATCATTATTATTTTTTTTATTATCATCATCATTACTAATATAATTATGATTTTTGTCACCTATTATCATCATTACTGAGTCTCATTTTCATTGTCATTATTATCAGTATCATTATAATCATTATTATTGTCATTATCATAATTGTCATCATTATGATTATCATCATAATTCTAATCATGGTAACAGCAACAACGATAATGATAATAATTATAATCATCGTTATCATTATCACTAATATCATCATTATTATCCTTATCATTGTCATCAACCATTGTTTTCTATCATTATGATATTATTATCACTATTTATCAATATTATCATTATTATTGTTACTACTACTACTACTATTATCATTATTGTTCTTATACGTAGATAAATTCTATGTCGAGATCAATATTGGTTCAATATTTAAAGGATACGCTGTATAACTGTAAAGAAGTTTGGACTCCATTGAAAACGTTTAGAATAAAATTAGTTGTTATAACCTACAGAGTAAATTTGGATGTTTATGTATAAATGGCTGGTTTGCTTAAATGTTAATTTAAGGAGGGAAGTAATAAGGAGACGACCTTCACGGTTTTCCTTCAGACGAAATTATTTTGTCGCTCCGAACACAGGTAAGTACGTGTTGGTATTGAAAGTCGTGTCTTACCCTGATATTGTAGATTGTAATGCTTAGTAAATGGATTAACACAATCATGGAATCCCTGTGTACTGGACTGTGAAAATCAGACGAATTGTTGCTTCGACCAGAACACAGAAAGAAGGTTGAGAAAAGTGAACAACGTCATGTTTATATCTACGCTTCGTTGTTAGGAAATTTATTTATTTATTTTTAGGACCGTGGATACAGCAATGAAGTTAGTCATAGAAGACAGTCTTCTGGGTTCTTTCGTCCGTAGGCTATTTAAAATTCAAAGTTGCAAGTGAGCTTTATTGATGCAAAATACCTCACACGTTAAGTACAAATGGGCAGGTGCAGGACAAAACAAATGCAACCTGCAGTCTCCTCAGGCTCAGTTGTCTCGCCCTTTGATTGGCTGAGGGGGTTGGTGCCTGCCTGGAATGTTCGAGGGACCATGGCTATAAGACGACAGTAGTATGCAGGGCTTTCACCACTTACTTCGTGTTTTACGCTTTACGCCTACAAATAAAACGTTACATTGACAAGGCATATATGATATACGTACACTGTTTCTAATAATTATATCTATACAGACAGTTCCGGTGGTATCGAGGAATAGGTTGCAAATTGAATTATCTATCAGAGTAAAGGAAGGGAGATCAATAATGTTAAAAAGGAGGAATCAATTTGTTTATATACGAGAAAATAACAGAGAGATACCAGTGGATTGGGGACCCGTCTCACGCTAGTTTCGAAGTTAACCTTGGATCTGAATTAAGTTAGCAGCAGAGAGTCGAATATTCTGTGGGTCGGGCCTCCCACAATTCTGACAAACCGACCGCATGACCAGTGTAGCTTTGACAAAAACTCAACTGAGAAATGATTTCAATCCACCCCACTAGCCTTAAGACCGTCACGTCATGCTTCCCACCTTACAATTAGTATTGTTAAAAGTTGAGTAGAAACAGTTTTATAGTCCTTATACGAAAAATTCGGTTCTCATACACACACACACACACACACACACACACACACACACACACACACACACACACACACACACACACACACATATATATATATATATATATATATATATATATATATATATATATCTGTATCCAGTCTGTATATGTGCACACACACACGCACATATGCATATATATATATATATATATATATATATATATATATATATATATATATATATATATATATGTGTGTGTGTGTGTGTGTGTGTGTGTGTGTGTGTGTGTGTGTGTGTGTGTGTGTATGTGTGTGTATACACACATATATATATATATATATATATATATATATATATATATATATAAATGTTTAAAAATGGTTCCCATAAAGCGTAAAGCATCATCTGCCATTCGACAGAAGAAACACCTGATAAATCAAGTAATAATAAAGCGTAATTCAAGCTTTGGCACCTCAGATGAGCGCCAGACGCCGATCCCATGACCTGCGGTCAGCCGAGGCCGCACCCCGTTAGGCTTAACAACAGCTAAGGATTGCGACGCCGCTCCGAAAAATTGCCAGATACAAAATCACCCTTATAACTCCCTTTATCCCAAACCCCATCCTTACCCCCTCCAATATCATCCTAAATCCTCCCACACCACCCGCATCCTTCCCTTAATTCCTCTGCTGCAACACTACAATTTAAGGACATTATAATGAATGGGCTCATTATGATGGAGTGCGTGTGTGCGCCTATGCAGGCACGGTTCATACGTTCGTGCGCGTAGGCACGAAAGCGCGCAGGTGCATATGTGCGCATGTACATGCGTATATATGTGTACAGGTTCATATGAGTGCAGGCGAGTTTAAATTCATGTGCGGATACATGGGTATGTATGCTACTGTTTGTCTACGTAAGGCTATAAGCTTCCATATAGCTTTGTGATAAAGTACATTATGTATGGGTATGTTCCGTGCTTATACATGAGGGCATACATGGGTTTAAAGGCGTAAATATGCAAATGTGTACATATGGTGTATATATTCATGTATGAATGTGTACATATACATGTGTATATAAGCATGTATATGTGTATGTGTATATAGGTATATATAATGTGCGTGTATATGTGTATGCGTGGGTGAATGTATAGGTAGACTTATGGAGGTATTTATATGTGTATATGAATAGGTATACGTATATAGGTGTGTGCAGGATGTAGGAAGGTGGATAAATACGTAAGTACATGTATGTATGTATGTACGTATGTATGTACGTAGAGGTAGTTATATGTAAAACAAGTACAGATATATACACATATATACAGGAGGGGGGGACACTAGTGTATGCTGCAGATGTATGTGCTCATACATGGATGCGTGAGCACATGCAGGGATAGATACATGCGTATGTATAGTGATATGTAGGTTTGCGAGGTATGCAAAAAGGGGTGTTTACATATACACGGGTGAGTATACACTCATGTATACTCACTCACTTATCAATAACATATAACAAGCGCATAAGGGGACAGTCGATGTGAACATATGACTAGGTCAGACTATGATGGACATGTATGTAGTTATTTATAACGTAAGAATAAGTATCCATATCCATAAGCATAAGTACAAGAATAAAGGTGTATGCTTGCATATGCATATGCGTGGGAATGAGCATATGCGTAGTACTTAGAGCATGTGCGGGAATGAATATGTCTGCATCAGGTGCACATACGCACAAATGAAGTTAATAAATAAAATAAAAATCAATATATGCACTTCTAATAATTAAGCCCAGCTCACGGGAGTAGTGAGCAGGCCGTGCACTGCCGCTCCTAAGTCCACAACAGGTAGGACCAAACCTGCTGGGGGGACTTATCAATGGCATTCCGGCTAAATTACTCCCCTCCCACCAAGATACACCTAAGCCAGTAGGTGGGAGGTAAATCGGCTGTCCACCTCCATGAAAAGAAGCATCCAGCCATGGCCCCCATTCCCCGGAGGCGAAGGAGCCCCTGGTTACGGCGGCGATCAGGATCGCTCCGGAGCAGGGGGTGCTAAAAATATCCGGGTAAAGACAGGCCGCCCCACGTTGATGAACATTTGCACATACAATATAAGGACCATGAGAACTGAATCCGACTTACTAGCTTTACTAGAGGAACTCTCTTCCATTAAATGGGATGTAGTAGGATTCTGCGAAGTTAGAAGACTAGGCGAAGAGCAGAAGTTAATAAATGAGGGACACGTGCTCTATTGGAGAGGAAAACCTCTGGGTAGCAAACAGGAATTAGGGGTAGGATTCTTAATACACAAACGCTTAGAAAAGAACATCGTAGAATTCTATAGTGTCAGCGAAAGAGTGGCTTCTGTAACAATAAAACTAAACAATAGGTACAACTTAAAAATTATTCAAGTCTATGCTCCAACCTGCAGCCACAGTGATGAAGAAATAGAGAGCTTCTATGAAGATGTTCATTTAGCCAGCGAGAGAACAAAAACCCATTTCACAATAATTATGGGGGATTTTAATGCCAAAATAGGTAAAAAGACAGAGGGCGAAACAGCAGTAGGAAACCATGGAACAGGCACTAGAAACGAGAGGGGACAAATGCTAGTCGACTTTGCGGAGGCTCGATCACTCAGAATCATGAATACATTCTTCGAAAAAAGACTAGAACGGAAGTGGACATGGAAGTCGCCTTCTGACGTCAAAAACGAAATTGACTTCATAATTTCAAATAGGCGCGATATAATAAAAAATGTAGAGGTTATAAATAAAGTAAATGTAGGCAGCGACCATAGAATGGTGAGAGGCGAAATTAAGATACATCTCAGAAGGGAAAGGAACTAACTAATGTGTAAACCACAGCCAAACTTGGCTAACTTGAAGATCAGAGCAACAGAATTTAGCCTAAACATCCAAAACAGATATTCACTCCTCCGCGACGAAGATCTCAACATCGACCAAATCAATAAACAGTTCAATGATATAATAAAAGAAGCTGCACTTGAAGTAGGCGGCAAGAACGACAATCGAAGCTCCAGCAAGCTCTCGGTAGAAACTAAACAGCTTATGCAAAAACGTAGAGGCATGAAAGTATCGTCAAATAGGGACACGGTAGAATTGGTTGAACTAACAAAGACCATAAATAAAAAGAAGAGGGAAGATGTACGGAAATTCAATACTCAAATAATAAATGAAGCAGTGATTTCAGGTACCAGCATGAAAGCAGCTAAAAGAAGACTAGGAATAGGGAGAAATCAAATGTATGCAATTAAGAAACCAGACGGAGAAGTAACATATAACAAGAATGAAATCATCAAAGTAGTGGAAGACTTTTACAGGGATCTATACAACTCAAACGAACAGCCACAAATAGAAGCAAACGCGGTAACTAGCGACGTACCTAATATCACAAAAGAAGAAATAAAAAGAGCACTTAAAGGCATGAAGAGAGGGAAAACACCAGGCGAAGACGGAACTAGTATAGACCTCATATTAGATGCAGGAGACATCGCAACAGTGAAACTAGCCAATCTTTTTAACAAATGTCTTCTCAGCGGAAAAACTCCGAAAGCCTGGAAAAATGCAACAATTATCTTGTTACACAAAAAAGGCGATAAAAAGGATTTAAAAAATTACCGACCCATAAGCGTCCTTTCGGTTACTTACAAACTGTTCACGAAAGTCATTACTGCTCGCATCTCTGACAGTCTGGATTCCAGCCAGCCTAGAGAACAGGCAGGCTTCCGCAGCGAATTCTCAACAACATATCATATCCACACGCTCACCCAAATAAGAGAAAAAGTAAACGAATATAGGAAACCCCTGTGTATGGCATTCATCGATTATGAAAAGGCATTTGACTCTGTACAAATACCAGCAGTATTAGGTGCTATTCAACAACAGGAAGTTGAGGAGGTATATTGTAATATATTGGAAGATATATACAAAGATGGGACAGCAACCATCAAACTCCACACAGAAACCGATAAAATACCAATTAAAAAAGGCGTTAGACAGGGCGACACCATCTCACCAAAGCTGTTTACAGCCTGCCTCGAGGAAATATTCAAGAAACTAGAATGGGAAGGGAAGGGTATCAAAATAGGAGACGAACACCTAAACAACCTAAGATTTGCAGACGACATTGTTCTCCTTAGTGAATCAGATGAACTGCAGCAATTAATAAACGATCTGAATAGAGAAAGCCTAAAAGTCGGACTTAAGATGAACAAGAAAAAGACTAAGGTTATGTTCAACAGCAGAGTCCCACTCAAACAAATACATGTACAAGGCGAAGCGCTAGAGGTAGTAGACAGGTATATATACCTAGGACAACTCGTGCAGACAGGCACATCTAGTGAACAGGAAATAAAGCGACGAATCAGTCTAGGCTGGAGTGCCTTCGGCAGACACAGTAGCACACTAAGAGGTTCCTTGCCATTGTGCTTAAAAAGAAAAGTCTTTAACCAGTGCGTCCTCCCAGTTATGACCTATGGGTCAGAAACATGGACTACAACCAGGTTACTGGAGAGGAAACTAATAAGCGCCCAGAGAGGGATGGAAAGATCGATGATGGGAATTAGCCTGAGAGGTCGGAAGAGGGCGACGTGGATCAGAGAGCAGACGAAGGTAGAAGATATATACTCAGGAGCATTAAAAAGAAGAAATTGTAATGGGCAGGGCATGTATGTCGGAGACAAGACGGCAGATGGACAAAGAAAGTAACAGACTGGACTATAAATAACTTAAGGAGGCCAAGAGCAAGACCAATGACACGATGGCGCGACGAAATAGCGAAATTTGGGGGCCAAGACTGGAAACAAACATCGCAAGACAGGAAAACCTGGAAAAGAATGGGAGAGGCCTACGTCCTGCAGTGGACTGACTCAGGCTGATGATGATGATGATGATATATATATATATATATATATATATATATATATATGTATATATATATATATATATATATACATATATATATATATATACACACACACACACACACACACACACACACACACACACACACACACACACACACTCACACACACACACACACACACACACACACACACACACACACACACACACACACACACACATATATATATATATATATATATATATATATATATATATATATATATATGTGTGTGTGTGTGTGTGTGTGTGTGTGTCCGCGCGCGCATATACAGACTGAATACACACACACACACACACACACACACACACACACACACAGATCGACATAATACAAATCAAAAGAATTATTGTCCTTGAAATCACTCATTGATGACCAACTCTTCCTTAGGATAGTCTGCCCTGGAATATCACAGAAAACGTAAATCAGGTTAATTCTTCCATATGTAGTGTTCAAAGAAAATGATACATTTTGCTTTCAGAATAACTTAATACTTCTGAGCTCTTGAGTATCAGAATAGTTTATCATACAATGTACTACACTCTACCTGCACCACTTATAAAACCCAAAATAACTGTGACAGTTATTTGCTGCATCACACACTGCAACACTTTCTTCACTGTTCACCCTAACCACACGTGAATAGCATTTTACTTGGTTACTTATGTTCTTCTCAACACATACAGGAAAGAGGTCCTTAACTCGTATCTTACAGGCTTCATAAGAGCAGTGCAGCGTTCCTTCATTATTTT
>NC_091574.1:18740760-18743260 GCF_042767895.1 Penaeus vannamei
ACAGAGTTATATGACCCCATAACATTAAGCCAATGAGGATGCATACTGAGATGCCTAAAATGGCTAAATATATAATTATTTGTATGATCTACTTCATGTTGTTACAATAGCCAGAAGTAAAGTACTTTCTGTATAAGTTCAGTAGTATTCCATACTGTAAACAACCATCAGAATTCTCTAGGGAAAAGTCAGTTTCATTTTTAAGATCAACAAACTAAAGGGAAGTGGTGCCACCTGTTAAAAAGTGTATTGACTTATGGTATAAGACATTATGATATTAAAATGTATACTGTATAACAATGTGCGTGCATGTGTGAGTTCTTGTGCTTTATAACAACAATGCATAAAGTACAAGATATAAATCACAAAAATATCTGACATTTCTCAGGTGTGCTGCCGTCTGTGGCATCCGTAGCACGTGCATCACGTGGACGCACGACAGCGCCACAAACACGTGCAAGGTATTCACCCAGGTGTCGCCCGTGGGCTTCCTGCCGAGCGCCCCGTCCTCCGTTGGGGTTTTCGCCGACCTCGATGACGGCTTCTTCCTCCTCAACACGGCTTCGGGGACGGGCTCGACGTGGCTCGAAGGCCAAGCCCAGTGCGCCGCCAACAACGGCGTCATCGCCTACGCCGGCTACGAGCAGATAAAGCTCCTTCTGCAAAGCGTTCAGCACTCAATGGTCTGGATGGGACTCACTTACGACTCCGGGGCCGGCGTCTGGAGGGACCACCTGGGCAACGTTCCCCAAAACCTTTACTGGAAATCTGGGGAGCCCGACGGAGTCAACGTCTACTCCTACTACTCAGTCTGGGGAGAAGGCCTGGTGGCCATCTGGGGGACCATCTGGGACGGGAAAGCTACTCTTTGTGCCTACGTGTGAGCGTGCTTTGAGACATCAGCGTGAGGTGGTCAGTCTGCCATTGGACTTGTCCAAACGCGCTTACACAGGCACACAAAAGCACGCAGATACATACAGACACACCAGATTTGGCACACACACACACACACACACACACACTCACATCACACTCATATCCTCTCTTTCTCACACACCACACATCACACACACTAACAAAGGGGTCATCCATAATTTTCACCATTATCACGAGCGCACATACCGTACAAGGGGGCGGGTACACTTTTTCGAATACGAATAATGATGATCCGTCAATGGGCGAATCGGTGGCCGCCATGATTCAAATTTCGCGCCATGTCGGTGTTGCTAGCAGGGCTGGCCTCTTTTACGCAGAAACATTTTTGCCGTTTTCTAATTAGATGATAAAGAAAACGGATGTAGATACTAGAAATGAACCATACACTATCATAAATAGATGAATATTAGATTACAGAGTCTGATGATTATAGGATTCCTCGCATTACTATCTTCTTTATTGCGCTGCATAAAACAATATACAATAAGTGCATTATTATGCCAATAATGTAACAACAGTTGATAACATAAAATGCACCCGCATCTCTTTATAGAAGATGTATTAGATGTATAACAAGAAAATACTATATTGATCCTGTAAACATTTATTTAAAACGTGTACGACTATTCATACTGAGTGTGCTGCTGGACTAAAAATTTATTTGAACATGGGAAAATATCTCAACATTGATTTAAACACTTTTCATTTGCATTAAAACATCTGTAGTCATAAAAATAACAAAAAATACAGCATGCGCCAAAAAAATCCGTAGGTTCTAAATACACACAGATCATGTGTGTGTAGCTCACATTTTACCTAAATTAGCTTATGGTAAAAGATATATTTTAACGTCTCTCTATATCTTTATCTGTTTATTTATGTATCTCTACGTAGGCATTTACATACATATCTAGTTCATTGACTACCTATCTAGTGTAATTAACCGTTTACCTGTGTACTGAATTTGAATATTTACCTTTGGCTACTTATCTCTATATCTACCTTAGCTAAATTATTTACTTATCTACTGTATCATTTGTCTGCTGCAGCCACTATTCCGACTGCTGTACAACTACACAGAAAAATATCGTTAGAAAATCATTCTGATACTAGTAACAATACTTTTTGAAATATGATTAACGCTACGAAACTGTTGGCGTCTCTGATTTTCCAACTACTTTTTGGCATGTGTAGCTTATCTGAATATTGCAAGGTATATCGCGTCCCTTAAAGGAGTAAAATTATAGTCTCAGAGTGAAGCCACATGAATTCCGGAACAATTAATCGAAACGTGAATCAGAACGAGACGAATTTAAAACCCAAAATGCCAACCCTTCTGTAAGATGAGGTTCTGTTCGAATTGAACGTTTCGACTCCTCTCCCGACGATAGTTTTCTGTGTAGCTGTACCTCATTTGCATGCCTATCATTGCTGATCATGATTTACCTGTCTCCTGTAGTTACTCGTCTTCTGCAGTTAAATACTGACCTGGTAACCGTACCTTGTTATGTCAGTACAGTTGATTATTTATTTGCTTAGCGTTCTAGATCCTTTAAATGTCTCC
>NC_091574.1:18753260-18755760 GCF_042767895.1 Penaeus vannamei
GATAATTATAACAATAATGAAGAAGGTAATGATGCTAATGATGCTAATGACAAAGGTGATAATGCCAATGATGATAATGATAACAATGATGATGAAAGTGATAATGCCAATGATGATAACGATAACAATGATGCCGAAGGTGATAATGCTAATGGTGAACATGAAGAAAAAGATCGTACCCATAGAAACACACATGCGAACGTACACACAAATTCACAAATAGAATGGTAGATCTTTTTTGAAATGCACAACGGATACGAAGATACAAAGATTCACAAAACATATCACAAGTTAGCATACATCCGTTCGTAAATATGTGTAGCATATCACTAATCACTAACACATAAATTCAAAATAAGTACTTAAATCAAGAGGCAACCTTAGTCCAAATCTGAATAATTTATTGGAGCAATACGTAAAAGCAAATTCATAAACCTAACCATTGTAGACATTAAAAATAACGTGAAATTCCAAGATTAGTAACTAAAATCTGAATCTAAAAATAATCTATCTATCTATCTATCTATAAATGTATATATATATATATATATATATATATATATATATATATATATATATATATATATGTATGTATATATACACATAGCTCTAGGTATATCGAAAGCACGTGTAACGCATTTTCTTTTTTTTTTGTATTATAGAAGACTTTGATCGTTAATTGTTAGTAGACGTTAAAATGTTTTTAAGCTTCCTTAACAACTGCACGAGAGAACAAGACTTAACTAGTTCTCTCACACCTAAGTCTATGAACTCAGCAGGGACTATTCCTTCTTATCCAAATCACTTAATAATCATAAGGTTGTCAAGAGTTCAAAACGGTCCTTTGGGAGTGAACCACTAATCCCTTGCACAAAGATCACAGCCGCGTGTTTTGCCGCGCCAAATCTCGAGTCAGGAATGAGTATGACTTGAGTGTCTTTGTTTTTGAGACGTCTTGTCTTGCACCTGGATTGGATAACGCCTCAAGCCCGCGCGAGTGAGGTCAAACCATCTTGGAATCAAAAGTTGCGTCAAAATGTAAACAAACAAAGACTTTCTCGTTCTATCGCAATTATTATTTGCTCGAGAAAAACAGACAATCACGCAAAATTTTCACATTCAACACACTAATCTATACGCATTCACCACCCACAAAAAATGATAATGATGATGATAATGATAATGATATCAAAACCGAAAGAGAATATAACTTACGCGAAAATTGCAAAGACGACCTTGCATCCCATGGCTGCAGCGAAGTGTGAGCAAAGAGTGTAGTTTAAAATCCCGAGTTTTGCTTATATACAGGAAACAAGTGGAGAAGGGGAACGGGGTGAAGAAGGGGAAGAGGGGAAAGGGGGGGTGAAGGAGGGAAAGAGGGGGGAGGGAAGTGAAAGACGGTCAGGGGTAGCGGGGGGGGGGGGCAGTTATCTTGTGTTGCCAGTGATGTATTTTCGAAGCACTGGAGATGCACGGACAGGAGAAGGTAGCAACAGAAGGAGGAAGAAGAGATAAAGAGATAGGTAGACAAATAGGCAGATATAAATTGCGAGAGAGAGAGAGAGAGAGAGAGAGAGAGAGAGAGAGAGAGAGAGAGAGAGAGAGAGAGAGAGAGAGAGAGAGAGAGAGAGAGAGAGAGAGAAAAGAACGAAAAAATGAAGAAAAAAAATCGCACGTTGGTAACCTTTATGACGTAAATGAAACTAGGAAAATATTTTCTAGACCAAAATAGAGAGTAGAATACGAAGAAACGATATATAAAAAAACGATATCCAATAGTATCTGAGAAAATATATCATTAAGATATTGAAAATTATGAAACTAGTAATTATAGTAAAGCTATAATGACACTAATGACAAATAACATTAATGGCAAAATAATAGTGATGTGATAGTGATAGTGATGATGAAAATAATGCTATAATGATAAAAAAAGATTATAATGATGATGGTAATGATTAATATGATCAAAATGCTCATGATAATGTAGTAAGAAATGACAGTACTAATGATGATAATAATAACAATGATAAGAATAATATAGGTGATGATGATAATAACAATAACAGTAATAATGATAATGATATTAATGATGATAATGGTAATGATAATGAAAGTGATAAATGATAATGATAATGATTATATTGTTAATAATGATGATTATTATTATAATGATAGTAATAATATTGATGATAATAACATTATAATAATAATGATAATGATAATGATATTGACAATAATTTGTCAATGATGATGATGATGAAAATACCCATACTGAAGAAATAACAACAATAATGGTAATAAAAACAATAGTAATGATAATGATACCAGCAAAAATAACAAATCAACGACAATGATAATGACAATGACAATAATGGTAATAATAATAATAATAATAATAATGATAATGATAATAATAATGATAATAATAATAATAATAATAATAATAATAATAATGTTAATAATAATAATAATAATAATAATGATAATAATAATAATA
>NC_091574.1:18763260-18768260 GCF_042767895.1 Penaeus vannamei
GGTAGTGATAATATTAATGATAACTGTGGAAAGGAAAGAATGAGAACGAATATCTTCGCAAAACAAGAGATGCATTTACCGGCTTCGGATTATGTCATGTATTTCTGACGAAGACATAATCGAAACCGGTCAAATCCATCTCTTGTGTTGTGAAGACATTCGTTCTCTTTAATACCTTTCCACATTTGTCAACATGAATACGGTTCATTAATGATAACAATTATAACAATAACGCTAATAGCAATTATTATAATAATGATGATAATGATGATAGTAGTAATGCTAACAAAATATATACTAATGGTAATGAAAATAATGGTGATAATAATATCAGTAACAATGATAATCATTATAATCATTATTACTATTAATATCATGAATATTATCGTTATTATTATCATCATTGCTGTTATTGTTTTTACTATTACTGTTATCATTTTCAATATCATTATTGTTATCATTGCCATTACTATCATTATTATAATTATTGACATTGCTATCATTATCATTATCAATTTAGTCAAATTAATTAATTATCGGTACTACCATAATCAATCATATAATCGTTATTATGATTATGATGATGATGGTTTCAATAACAGTAAAAATGATGTCAATAACTGAATAATCATTAATGGCAAATAGAATGGAAATTCATAACCGCAATTTTAAGAAAAAAAATCTGCAGAGTAAACTGAACATTACATATTCACACTACATGTAGCTGCACACAACTCACCTGGTTTCGGCTCGTTGGGTCCTCCTGGAAACTGCGGCCGAGCGGTCGCCTCCGCTAACACCAAGGCCAGGCTGTATATACATACATGCATGTATACATACATACATACATAAATACATCAATATATATATATATATATATATATATATATATTTATATATATATATATATATATATATATATATCTGTGTGTGTATGTATGTGCGTGTGTGTGTGTGTGTACATACATGCATAAGTATATGTATATATATATATACATATATATATATATATATATATATATATATATATATATATATATATATATATATATATATATATATATAAACACACACACACACACACACACACACACACACACACACACACACACACACACACACACACACACACACATATATATATATATATATATATATATATACATATATATATGTATATATACATATGCACACATGCTCTCTATCTATCTATCTACCTATATATGAATAAACACACACATACACGCACACACACAGAATCACAAACCTATATATGAATAAACACACACATACACGCACACACACAGAATCACAAACCTATATATGAATAAACACACACATACACGCACACACACAGAATCACAAACCTATATATGAATAAACACACACATACACGCACACACACAGAATCACAAACCTATATATGAATAAACACACACATACACGCACACACACAGAATCACAAACCTATATATGAATAAACACACACATACACGCACACACACAGAATCACAAACCTATATATGAATAAACACACACATACACGCACACACACAGAATCACAAACCTATATATGAATAAACACACACACAACACACACACACAGAATCACAAATAGTTGACTACAGCTGTACTGTAGTACAAAAAAAAAAAAAAAAAAAAAAAAAAAAAAAAAAAGACACCCAAGGACACATCTCTTTATACTCTCTCCAGTATATTGATTATCAAAATGGGCGGTGATTTTTTTTTCTGGAGGATGGGGGTGGGGTGGGGGGATTAAGCATAGGGGCAGCTGGAAGGGAGGGGGGGGGGCAGTATAGTATCAAGAACAGGGAATATATAGACTATTTTGTATTATTTACAAAACAGCTAAATGAATCTTTCCTAAATCAAGTTTTACTGACGAAATAGATCTTGGTGTTTAATCTTGCTATTAGTTCTAAAGATAAAAACAAATAAATAGATAATTGTTTACTCGAATGTTTATATGAAGGGGGGGTAGGGTGGGGGGGAGGACCTAGGAATCCACCTGGAAGCTAAAGCCGCACCATTTTGGAAGTGTTCGGAAACCACTCCAATTATGTAAAAACTTTGAGAAAATCGCTCTATCCGGCCAATGCTGAGAAACGGTAAGTCGTTTAGCAATACATAGCAACTGGAATATCGTATCTATCCCTCTATGTATGTATGTATGTATCAGTCTCTCTATCTATCTATTTATCCATCTATCTATCTATCCACCTATCTCACTATCAATTCATCTGCTTACCTATCTATCTCTTTATATTATGGATCTATCTTTTTTTCATCCAACTACCAATCCATCTACTTATCTACCTATCTCTCTATCTATCTTTCCATCTATCTGTCCTTTTCTCTATCTATTTTTCCATCTAACTCTCACTCCATCTACTCATCTATCTCTCTATCAACTCATCTATCTCTCTATCTCGATCTTTCCTTCCATCTATCTCTATCTCTCGATCTTTCCTTCCATCTATCTCTATTATCTATCTATCTTCCCATCTATGAATCTATCTATCTCTAATTCCCCTATTCTAAATATCTCTCCAACTATAAATCCATCTATTTATCTATCTCTCCAACTATAAATCCATCTATTTATCTATCTCTCTATCTTTCCTTCCATCTATCTCTATCTATCTGTTTCCATCTATCAATCTATCTATCTGTCTTTCCATCTATCAATCTATCTATTTCTAATTCACCTATTCTATATATCTTTCCAACTATCTATTTATCTATCTCTATCTATCTGTCTTTCCATCTATCAGTCTATCCATTTCTAATTCACCTATTCTATATATCTTTCCAACTATCTATTTATCTATCTCTATCTATCTGTCTTTCCATCTATCAGTCTATCTATCTGGAATTGACCTCAAGCATTCATAGACTACTTACAGCATCAACCTGAGATAACCTCTTCCGGCCATAGCGCAATCCTCCTCTTACGTCAGCCGGTAGTGTACTGAAGCCTGAAATCTCCCCGGGTTTTCTTTTATACCGTCACGAGGGGGACCTAGCGAGAGGGAGGGAGGAGGGAGGGGTGGGGGGATGTTGGGGGATGGTATATGTGTGTGTATGTGTATTGGGGTGGGGGGTTCTTGTGAGGGAGGAGGAAGGGGAAGGGTGTTGGGGGAGGGAAAAGAAGAGGGGAGGGAAAAGGAGAGGGGAGGGAAAAGAGGAGGGGAGGGAGTAGGGAAGGGAAGTAGGGGAAGAAAGGAGAGGAAGAAATGACTAGGAGAAGAGAGAAGTGAGGAGAGGAAGAAGAGGAAGAGATGGAGGAGGTAGGAGGGAGTCAGAAAGAGGGAGATGGAAAGAGGGGAGGGAGTGAAGAGAGGAGAGAGTAGGGAGAAGAAAGAGGAGAGGAAGGATGGGCAAAAGGAAGGGTGAAGGAGATAGTAGAGGAAAGGGGGAGGGGAGAAAAACAGAGGAGGAGGAGAGAGGAAGAAAGAAAGAGGGGAGAAGAGAAGATGAGGGAGGGAGGCGATGCAGATGAGTGAAAAAGGAGCGAGAGAGAGAGAGAGAGAGAGAGAGAGAGAGAGAGAGAGAGAGAGAGAGAGAGAGAGAGAGAGAGAGAGAGAGAGAGAGAGAGAGAGAGAGAGAGAGAAACCCTGTTTGTATTTACACAAACCTACAGGTCGGCGCACACATAACACAAATATACGTTCTTCACTACAATGAATTCAGAACCACTTATGAACACACCTTGCTGATAGTATCGAAGCAAAGCCAGAGCCACGGAATCGAACGCGTGGGGCAATGGGTAAAAACCTGTCAAGAGCTTACTTGTCCTCAGGGAAATATTCTCAGAAAGGTTCCGGGGAAGCACGCCGGGTGGACTTTCATAATCATACACACGTAGAGTGAACTGCACACACACACACTCACGCATACACAAACATATTTGAATAAGGAGACAGATTTAAATAAGATTATACTTAGCCATAAACACGTATATGCATACTTGGGTAAGAGGGATATATTTAGGGTAAAAACACGTAAACAGACAAAGTAGCGAACACACACACACACACACATACATACACGTACACACACACACACACACACACACACAGATACACACACTCACACATACACACACTCGCATTTACAAACACACACACACACGCACACACACACACACACACACACACACACACACACACACACACATACATACACACACACACACACACACACACACACACACACACACACACACACACACACACACACGTACACGTACACGCACACACACACACAGCCACCACACACACAGATACACACACTCACACATATACACACTTGCATTTACAATCACACACACACACACACGTGCACACACACACACACACACACACACACACACACACACACACACACACAAACACACACACACACATCCAACACACACACAGATACACACACTCACACATATACACACTTGCATTTACAATCACAAACACACACACACGTGCACTCCTCTCCCAACCATACACGGATGTACGAATTATACGGTTGCGTCACCGGAGTGCGCAGCCTCACACTCAAGCATCCAGGAGTAGAGTCCTATGTAGGATGACGTCACAGGAAAGCCCAGAAATTCTAGGAAAAAAAACCTTCAATGAAAATTTCCCTCAATTACCCATTCTGTAGACGTGGATGTATCTGTGTGTACGTCTCTCTGTCTCTCTATCTATTTATCTATCTTTCTCTCTCTCTCTTTTTTTTCTATCACTTCTCTATCTCTCTGTGTCTATCTGTCTCCTTCCTCTCTCTCTCTTTCTCTTTCTATTTCTTTCTCTTTGCTTTCTCTCCACATTTATGCCTGTATGTCTGTCTCTCTCCCCCCCCCCCTCTCTTTCGCTTTCTTCTTTTTCTCTGCCTGAATGTCTCTGCCCCTCTGTCTGTCTGTCTGTCTGCTGTCTACCCATCTGTCTATCTGTGTTCTTTCTCCTCATTTCCGTCTCTGC
>NC_091574.1:18798260-18800760 GCF_042767895.1 Penaeus vannamei
AGTCCGTGCAAGAGAGGAATCCTTAAAACCAAGCCGGAAAGCAAGCTTTAACGACGAGAAAACGAAATGAACTTGCTCTTGCTTGCGTGTTTCCCAAGCCATCAAGCAAGATATATATATTTTTTCTCTCTTTTTCTTCTTAATATGATACAATATTTGATTGTTATGCTAGTAATACGTGATTCGATTTATGCTTTTATTTGCATCTTCATATTTGATTTATGAAACATTTATTTTGGATCATCTTTTTCAGTTTAATTATTTGCGGCGAAAGAAAGAAACGACATTTTATTTTCTCTCCATTCGCATTTTCTTTTCATTTCATTTTATTCCCTTTTCTTCTTCTTTAACCTGTATTTATTTACTGTCTTATTCATTATTCAATTCATCGATTCATTCTTCATTTCAGTTCTCTATTCTTCCACTTAACGATCTTTTTCTGTGATTTCTATTTATTGGAATATAAAACAGTGTAAAACAATATGAAACTTTTTCGATAAAAATATGAGCAGGGGGGGGGGGGGAATTTACAATAAAAGGGAATGTAAAATCAAATAGTTTATTTTCGAATATAACACTTCCATATAGATTAAGATCTAAGATGCATCCACATTGGAGCTATGCCATATTCACATAGCATAAAATACTCATTTATGTTTTAGGTGTTTGTTTGTATGTCTTTGTGTGTATTTGTTTGTGTGTATGTGTTTGTTTGTGTGCGTGTGTGTTTGTTTGTATGCGTGTGTGTTTGTTTGAATGTGTTTGTTTGTGTACGTGTGTGTTTGTTTGTATGCGTGTGTGTGTTTGTTTGAATGTGTTTGTTTGTATTTGTTTGTGTGTGTGCATTTGTTTGTGTGCGTGTGTGTTTGTCCTCACGCTCCTGCTTCAGTCGTGGTGAAAACCTACTGATCCGCTGGCTCGATTCGTGTCCCTGCTGACGTCATGACTTCAGGCCAGGCGAGTCACCGTGAACGGGTACGGGTCAGCGATATCGCAAGGGCAGGGCCGCCTCGTGCACTGGCACCCTGCACGAAGAAGTTACGATGCACAGAACATTAAGGTCGTAAGTATCGGAAGTAAGCCTAAGATCTAAAAAGTCGTAAGTAGCGTAAGTAAACCTATGATCTAAATGAAGGTCGTAAGTATCGGAAGTAAACCTATGATCTAAATGAAGGTCGTAAGTATCGTAAGTAAGCCTATGATCTAAATGAAGGTCGTAAGTATCGTAAGTAAGCCTATGATCTAAATAAAGGTCGTACGTATCGTATGTAAGCCAATGATCTAAATGAAGGTCGTAAGTATCGTAAGTAAGCCTATGATCTAAATGAAGGTCGTAAGTAGCGTCAGTAAACCTATGATCTAAATGAAGGTCGTAAGTATCGGAAGTAAGCCTATGATCTAAATGGTCGTAAGTATCGTAAGTAAGCCTATGATCTAAATGAAGGTCGTAAGTATCGTAAGTAAGCCTATGATCTAAATGAAGGTCGTAAGTATCGTAAGTAAGCCTATGATCTAAATGAAGGTCGTAAGTATCGTAAGTAAGCCTATGATCTAAATGAAGGTCGTAAGTATCGGAAGTAAGCCTATGATCTAAATGAAGGTCGTAAGTATCGGAAGTAAGCCTATGATCTAAATAAAGGTCGTAAGTATCGTATGTAAGCCTATGATGTAAATAAAGGTCGTAAGTATGATCTAAATATCTCATGAAGTTAGTGTTATCGTTTGATAACCTATATCGGTGGTTCAAGAAAGAAAGAAAGAAAAACATCACTGGCACTGACCATATGAGATTTTCCTTATTGACATGCAAAGGAAATGAAAATAACAAACATTGAAATTAGTGATATGAATTGGGTAAGACTAGGCAGAGAGATACATTGGAATTATGTTTCCAGTTTGAGAGTCGTCAGGAAAATAAGCGATCTATTTAACTAACTAGATCTTTTACAAATGATCTACCAACTTACAGACACATAATGGTGAGAATGGTCATAATGATGAAGCCCATGATTATCAAACTCATAGATTAATGACTACTACACAAGAAATACACACGAAAAGTTTCATTGCATCCTTTTATCAACACAGCTGACTTGCCCTCCATTACGTACTAACCTCTGCGTAGCCTTGTCAAGACTTCCTCGGGACTGAAAAGTCGCGATTCCGCCATCAGCACAATTAAGGCCAAGCTGTCGAATGAAACTTTTTTTTATCAGAATTACAACACTAATAGATATTTCGAACAGAATCCTATCCGTTTCGCCATCTTATCAAAATATCAAGTCTCATCCGATATCGGTATCATTTTTATATGGTTTAGAATCGTAGTGAGTTGTGTATGATCACCCTCTGCTCCTCTGATACTCACACGAAGAAAACGAAGATGATTTGCCTCATTGTGATGCTTAGGTTTCCCAGATTGCACTGACTCGTCTGAGGTCCTGCGCGAGCTATTTACGGGTCGAGGCAAGGGCGAGGGAGGTCACCATGGAGTTACCAG
>NC_091574.1:18813260-18815760 GCF_042767895.1 Penaeus vannamei
GTCCTTTATTAGATGATATAACGGAAGTCGCCCAAGAGCCCGAGAAGGAGACCCAGGAAGTCGCCTAAGAGCCCGAGAAGGAGAACCAGGAAGTCGCCCAAGAGCCCGAAAAGGAGACCCAGGAAGTCGCCCAAGAGCCCGAGAAAGAGACCCAGGAAGTCGCCCAAGAGTCCGAGAAGGAGACCCAGGAAGTCGCCCAAGAGCCCGAGAAAGAGACCCAGGAAGTCGCCCAAGAGCCCGAGAAGGAGACCCAGGAAGTCGCCCAAGAGCCCGAGAAAGAGACCCAGGAAGTCGCCCAAGAGCCCGAAAAGGAGACCCAGGAAGTCGCCCAAGAGCCCGAGAAGGAGACCCAGGAAGTCGCCCAAGAGCCCGAGAAGGAGACCCAGGAAGTCGCCCAAGAGCCCGAAAAGGAGACCCAGGAAGTCGCCCAAGAGCCCGAGAAAGAGACCCAGGAAGTCACCCAAGAGCCCGAGAAGGAGACCCAGGAAGTCGCCCAAGAGCCCGAGAAGGAGACCCAGGAAGTCGCCCAAGAGCCCGAAAAGGAGACCCAGGAAGTCGCCCAAGAGCCCGAGAAAGAGACCCAGGAAGTCGCCCAAGAGCCCGAGAAGGAGACCCAGGAAGTCGCCCAAGAGCCCGAAAAGGAGACCCAGGAAGTCGCCCAAGAGCCCGAGAAAGAGACCCAGGAAGTCGCCCAAGAGCCCGAGAAGGAGACCCAGGAAGTCGCCCAAGAGCCCGAAAAGGAGACCCAGGAAGTCGCCCAAGAGCCCGAGAAGGAGACCCAGGAAGTCGCCCAAGAGCCCGAGAAGGAGACCCAGGAAGTCGCCCAAGAGCCCGAAAAGGAGACCCAGGAAGTCGCCCAAGAGCCCGAGAAGGAGACCCAGGAAGTCGCCCAAGAGCCCGAAAAGGAGACCCAGGAAGTCGCCCAAGAGCCCGAGAAAGAGACCCAGGAAGTCACCCAAGAGCCCGAAAAGGAGACCCAGGAAGTCGCCCAAGAGCCCGAGAAAGAGACCCAGGAAGTCGCCCAAGAGCCCGAGAAGGAGACCCAGGAAGTCGCCCAAGAGCCCGAGAAGGAGACCCAGGAAGTCGCCCAAGAGCCCGAAAAGGAGACCCAGGAAGTCGCCCAAGAGCCCGAGAAAGAGACCCAGGAAGTCACTCAAGAGCCCGAGAAGGAGACCCAGGAAGTCGCCCAAGAGCCCGAGAAAGAGACCCAGGAAGTCGCCCAAGAGCCCGAGAAGGAGACCCAGGAAGTCGCCCAAGAGCCCGAGAAGGAGACCCAGGAAGTCGCCCAAGAGCCCGAGAAGGAGACGCTGGAAGTCGCCGAAGAGTCTCAGATATAGACCCAGGGAGTCGCCCAAGAGCCCGAGAACGAGACCCATGAAGTCGCCCAGGAGCCGGAGAAGGAGACCAAGGAAGTTACCCAAGAGCCCGAAAAGGTGACCCTGGAAGTCGCCCAAGAGCACGCGAAGGAGACCAAGGAAGTCGTCCAAGAGCCCGAGAAGGAGACCCAGGAAGTCACGCAAGAGCCCGAGAAGGAGACCCAGGAAGTCGCCCAAGAGCCCGAGAAGGAGACCCAGGAAGTCACCCAAGAGCCCGAGAAGGAGACCCAGGAAGTCGCCCAAGAGCCCGAGAAGGAGACCCAGGAAGTCGCCCAAGAGCCCGAGAAGGAGACCCAGGAAGTCGCCCTCGAGCCCGAAAAGGAGACCCAGGAAGTCGCCCAAGAGCCCGAGAAAGAGACCCAGGAAGTCACCCAAGAGCCCGAAAAGGAGACCCAGGAAGTCGCCCAAGAGCCCGAGAAGGAGACCCAGGAAGTCGCCCAAGAGCCCGAGAAGGAGACCCAGGAAGTCGCCCAAGAGCCCGAGAAGGAGACCCAGGAAGTCGCCCAAGAGCCCGAGAAGGAGACCCAGGAAGTCACCCAAGAGCCCGAGAAGGAGACCCAGGAAGTCGCCCAAGAGCCCGAGAAGGAGACCCAGGAAGTCGCCCAAGAGCCCGAAGAAATCAGCTGGAAGTACAACTCAAACCGCAGTATGGATCAACTGGCCGTAGATATTGCTTAGGACATTGATTCATATCTCAACCCCGCCAACGTACAAAACATGCTCGCCAGTCTAAACGAAAAGTAAATAGAAAACAAACTTAAGCAAATGAGTATACACTGACCCGCCTCGTCAATGGTATCGAGCTCGAAGCTGCTCGTATTATTCAGTCAACCGAGGACGCCCTTGCTTCTGCCTCCCACGACCCGCGCCCAGCAAACCTGGAGGCCGTCTCTGCTGCGGCTCCAGAGGACTCCTTCGTCGACTAAGAGTGACGAAGAATAAGGTAGACGTGTGGAAGAGTCTCTTCAACACGCGACTTTGACCTTCCGCATTATTTAATGATGATAATGATGATATCGATATTTAATGATAATGATAATACCGATAATGATAATGATAATATCGGTATTCAGTGATAATCATCACAAATTGCATATATATATATATATATATATATATATATA
>NC_091574.1:18833260-18838260 GCF_042767895.1 Penaeus vannamei
GAGACTTGGTCTTCCTGCTGAACACATACACTAAGGGGCGGTGGTTGGTGTACATGGCGAAGCGCGTTCCATAAAGATAGGAATCGAAGGTCCGGACTCCTTCCACAACAGCTAGAGCCTCTAAGTCGATGGCTGGATAGCGAGTTTCTGCATCACGGAGCTTTCTGCTGAAATAGGCAACTGGTCATCATCTCTCTGCATGAGACAGGCCCCCAGTGCAATACTAGAGGCATCAGTGTGAAGTTCGAATCCCTTGGAGAAGTCAGGCTGGCGTAAGACTGGAGCAGATGTCAGCTTCTCTTTCAAAGTTTCAAACGCGGCTTACTGTTCGGGTTCCCAGGTCCAAGCTTGATCCTTTTTCAGCAACAGATGCAATGGTGATGCTAAGGTTGCATATCCTGGAACATGTTTCCTAAAAAATCCTGTTGCTCCTAGGAAACGACGGACTTCTCTAACTGTACGTGGTGGTGGGGTGTTAGAGAACCAAAACCTTATCCTTGTTAGGGGAGACTCCATTAGGGGAAATCGTGAAGCAGAGGAAATCTATGGTTGTGGCTGCAAACTGGCACTTGTCCATGTTAAGTTTCAGGCCGGCCAATGACAGCAACTGCAAGGTCTCGTCTAGATCTTGGAGGTGTTGGTCGAAGTTGTGGCTGTAAATGATGACGTCATCTAAGTAGGCTAATGTATGACGTCCCAGTACCGACGATAAGACGACATTCATAGTCCTCTGGAACGTGGTTGGAGCTGTTGATAAACCAAAAGGAAGACGGCAGAACTGGAAGAGTCGGTAGCCATCTGAAAATGCCGTCTTTGGTCGATCCTCTTCTTCCAATTCCACATTCCAGTATGCAGCGCGGGCGTTCAGGCCACGGTAATCAACACAGAACCTGAGAGCTCCTCCCTTCTTCTTAACCAGCACAACAGGGCTCATCCAGGGGGATGTGGATTCCTCAATGACCCCTGAGCGAAGCATAGAGTCACACTGCTCACGAATAACTTGCCGTGTTGAATGGGGTAATCGCTACTGTCGGATGCAAACAGGCTTGGCATCTCCTGTGTCAATCTGATGCTTGATTCCAGGTACAAGACCTACAGCTTCCTCACCACCATCAAAGAGCCCCTTGAAACGACAAAGCAGCTCAGTCAGCTGATGGCGTTGGGGGTCTTCAAGGTGGCCAAGATCTGGCATCCTCCAGCTCATCATCATAGCCGAAGTCTTCGACTCCATATTGGCGGTCAAAGCAATCTTCTTCCTACTCGAAGTCAAAGGTTTCTCCATCCTCAAGGGAATCAGGCTCGACAGGACAGTAGTTGGACCTAGCGACGACTTCCTCAGGCATCTTGGGCAGTTGTTGAGATGGGTCATTGGTGTAAATGGCTTCTACCTGCTCTGCCTTCCCAAGGCGTGTTCCATTATGTAAAACCATCGGTTTTGGAGTCGCATTCACCACCCACACAGAGCACCAACGATCCTTCACCTTTGTGACAGCATGAGGTAAAAGAAGTCCTTTCAGCATAGCTGGAACTACAAGGATATCGCCATCTGTTGGTCCGTCCCGCGAAACACAGCCTTCAACAAAGCAGCCACTGTGAGCTGCAATACTTGCATGGTGAACAAGATGCACTGCTGCAACGGTCTGAGGATCCTGGGCAGAAACTAGTGCATCTTCACTGGCATCTTCTGTAGGTGACAGGGGTTTGATGCAACAGATTTTGAGAGACTCCGCATCAGTATATACTACTGAGAACTTGTGTCCCTGCAGAGTAATGGTGGTATTCCCAGTTGACGCTTCTGAGGAGAAAGTGAAGTCCAGCTGTCTGAGGAGACCCATCCCAATAAGTTTGTCACCTGGGAAGGAGACGTCAACCACACTGGCCTGATGAACAATGACAGAATCCTCAGCCATTTGAAAGTGGAGTGTCACCTCAGTTGATACTTGGAGTGGTTGCCCTGTGACTCCTCGGAGAATCTTGGTAGACGTCTTGTGCTGAAGCTTTTGGTGGGACACGATCATGGCTACAGCACTTGGCTTGATCAAGGTGGCTTCAGATCCAGTGTCAATGAAGCACAGGGTTGTCTTACCATTAATATTGAGTCCCACGAGAGGCTGTCCTGACAACCCGAGGGAACTCAACATGGCTATCTGAGACATTGTGGTTTCTGTCTGCGTACCGGTGGAAGTTACTGCCCCCTTCTGGAACTCCGCCAGCTGGACTGGGAGCTTCTCCTTGCTGGCCACTCAGAAAGGGACATTGCCTAGCCATGTGCCCAGATCTTCGGCAACGGTAGCAGGTGATGTCTCTGGAAGGATGGGGTCGGTTTCGCGCAGAGGTCACAAAAGAAGGTGCTCGGCACTCAGAGGTGTTGTGAGTGGCTGTTCCATGGAAGCTACACCAGGGATCACGAGGTGGAATAAGCTGTGGGGTCTTCACTCTGTCCACCTGTGCAGCTATAGGGCAAGCATACAAGTCCCGATCTCTGGGTGGGCGATCAGGATAGTGGCGGTGGTCACGGTCATCATCCAGGCGAAACTCATTTGGAGACTGATGTCGTGTAGCTGATTCATGCCTGATCCTGTTCCTAGAGTTCCATATCCTCTGGGCTGTTTCCGCAAGCTGCATGGGGGAGCAGTCATCTTTAACTGCCAAGAAATCCCTAAGCCAGGATGGAATGCCGGAGAGGATAACCCGACGAACAAGGTCGGAGGGATCACCTATTGCTTCTCGATGGTCACGATACCCCTGGTAGACGTGACCTTCTAACTGGAGATAAAAATCCATGGGAGCCTGCACTGAAGACATCTTATTTTCATAAAGCACCTTATAAAAATCGGCAGATTAAGTTTCCCTAAACTTAGTGCGTAGAGAGGCCTTAAATGTCTCCTAATCCCGGATGAAGTCGAACAGGGGAGAGTTTATTATAAGCTCTGCTGGGCCTCGACAGTTCGCTCGTGCAGCCTGGATGTAAGCCTAGTCAGTAGGTGGTTTCACGACGTTCTCGATGGAGCGAATCCAGGCCTCCACATCCTGGTTCCTTTTCGGCGGCTGGGATGCTGAGGTGTCCCCTTTAAAATGGGGAACCGACTCCCGAGCTACAACATAGGACACAGCTGGAGTAAGTGCTCGAGATGTAGAGCTGTCATGCAAGGACCCACGTTGTGCTGCAGCTGTTAGTTGCGGTGTTCCCTGCGGCAGTCGAGGATCAGCATACTCTGGGGAGCTGCGTGGTCGTGGCTCTGGAGGAAGCCGAGCAGAAGTCGGCCTCTGGACGTAGTCTTCGGGGTTCTCTGAGAAGCAGAGCTGCGTTTCTGGAGGCTGCAAGTTACGTCTCTCCCTGTTTCGTTGCCTCTCTCTCTCAAGTTCTAATTCCTTTTCAAGTAGCTGCCGCCGTAGTTCTTCTATCTCCTCATCCCTCTGGGTACCAGGATTAGACTCCTGGGGTTGAAGAACTTCGACCTCTGCTTCTACGTGATGCGGTCGAGACACAGCTTCTTCCTGTTGAGCAAGCCTTTCGTTGAACTGCTGTGTCTGAGCCTTGACTTCACTGAGTTCACTTGACAAGGCTTCGATTTTGTCAAGGATTTGGGCCAGCACACTAACCTCTCCCTCCATGGCTCTCACTGCTTCTCGTACCTCTGGATTCGAGCCACCTACGACTATGGGGAGCTGATCGACAGAGATGAATAAGCCTGCTGCCGGAGAACGGTCACGGGAACTAGGGTGGCTGGAAGATCGTAAATTCCTACGAATTCCCGTGTTCTTGCCTTTGGGCATCCTGCACACAATGCACCACAAATACAGTCAAGAGGCACTCTGAGAACTATATCATCCACAGACACAGCATGCACTGTTCGAATATCACCAGACACCGTTCATAGACCACTGTTCACAATCTTGTCACTGTTCACATACGCTTAACACCGTCTGTAAAACTTCAGCACTGTTCGTTAACTGCTCGGTACTATTCTTAGGCGTTCAGCAATATCTGGCTGTATTGCACCGATTCAAAGTCCACTGCACTGCTCAACCTCGTCTCACTGTTCATAGCCTTGTACTGTTCACAAACCCGTTACTGCACTTTCCTTTCAATGTCACTACACACTTTAACACATCACTGCACCCTTCAGCAAAATCACTGCACTGTTTCGGAGTAAATATATTACACAAAAATCACTAACACACTGTAACACACATGTCACTGTATGATCCATGGAGCTGCCAAAGGAAAATTACACGCGTAAAAGAGAAAAACATACAGTGTCCCTAAAACTGACGAGAGCCGCAAAGTAAGCCTAGCTGGGCGAGCGGGCATTAAGACACATAAATCTAACTCTGCAAGAGAAGAGAATTATGCTGCAAGAAAAAAAAACCCGCTCTTGGAAACTACACATTGAAAAAATCACTGAAAGAGAAAACAGACACATAATACATGGCGAAGTGGCTCTCCCAAAACTCCCGTAGGAGGTACAATGAACATGCACAAAATATCCTAACAGGAAAGAACTGATTGTGCCGGTCGTTCTCAGCCTACAAGGAACTCCGTAATATTCTCCTGGTATAGCTCATAAAAGGTACATTTCACCGCTAGCCACCAAATATGTAAGTATGCAAGTCAATCTATAAGGAGGAGCCCGACTTAAACCCCAGCCTTGTGAAGTGAGCTGAAGCCTCCCGTGAAACAGGAACGGCTTAGGGACGCAAATGGGGGTCCCGTTCACTCCCCTGAACAAGTTAAAACAGATCCTGGGCCTGTGAAATGGTAGCGGGCACTGACCCAGGATCATACGCAGGTGTAACGTGTACCCAGAGCGGAGAAATATTACTAAAAGTCCTTGTGACTCAGCCTAGTATTTAAAATATACAAAAGAAATGTAATATCGAAACACTAAAACTGCTTAAGGCTTAGAAGGTAAAACAAGAACTCACACTAAAATTACGTTACTTTACATAAAAACACCAAGATAAGAAAAGAAAACTTACGTTAACTTACTAAAAAA
>NC_091574.1:18841664-18846664 GCF_042767895.1 Penaeus vannamei
ACACACACACACACACACACACACACACACACATATATATATATATATATATATATATATATATATATGTGTGTGTGTGTGTGTGTGTGTGTGAGTGTGTGTGTGTGTGTGTGCGCGCGTGTGTGTGTGTGCAAACACAGTAACGTGAAAGAACATTAAAATTAATTACATGATCCGCTGTGAGCAGAAAGCCAGCTGATGTAATTGCTGTACTACTGTCAAAATAATAAGAAAAAAAATGACTGTCCTGAGACAAATGCTGATCTTGCCCTCACGAAGCGATGGGAAGCAACCTGCGGAGTCTCATGATAACAACAGTGAAAAAAGTCAAAACGCATAAACTCCAGTAATAATAATAATAATAATAATTAAAAGAACAATTTCTACATTTTATCATTTATTTAATCTTCAGAAAGAAGCGACGATTTTATCATTGTGTTATCTAATGTTCATAATGACATTTCATATACTTATTTTTACTTCACTGATTATGAGTACAGTCTATCTGGCCATTATATAAGGGTATCAACAGGCCTTAAATCCACGGGTTCCACACAGTAGTAAAAGACAACGCATTAAGGTCGTTTTTCCATGTCAGAAAACGTTAACTCGCTACTGGCAACGACATGACCCATTCTGCCTCAAACTGTGACAAGTGCATGGAGAAGTTGGTGCTTTCGGTCAGTCTGTTAAGATTGTGCGAAGACCGACCCAATTAATATTCATATATACGGGCATACATGTACACAGAAATAAATGCATGTCTGTCTCTTTATCTAATTTATATACATTTGTCTATCTGTCTGTCCGACAGATATGCATATTTAGACCGATAGATATGCATTCACCTCAGTGTATATGCATGGCCGTATAAATGGATATTCAAAGTGTCATTTTTTTATAGTTATATACTACATATATGTATATACACTCACAAACAAACACATTCACACACAAACACAACTTCAAAGATTTATTGAATGAAGCGATGGATGGTCGTTTAACAAATAAGAATATTTTCTCACAATTTTGATAACAGCTTCAAGTTCATGCTCAGAGATTGGCCTTTCGAGTGAATAGAAGGAAGTGAAATTTTGTTGAAAGATTCAAACAGTCACGCACTCATCGCTAATTAACACTTCTTCTCTTGACTTTAAACCGTAATTAATCTTGCAATTACCATGCACTTTTAGAATATCAAAAAGAAAAATCTAAAAGCAAATCAAGCTATTAACAAGCCAACTCTTAAAAGAAAATACGTTAAAGATATGCATAATTAACATGGAAATTAGTAATTAGTAAATCATTAGCAGGTAGTAAGGCGAGTTCATTTCGCCTTTCGTGAATATCTAAAACGCGACTGATGGTGATACAGGAATTTTGTTATGAGTTGAGGTTTTCAAATAAAATGGTTGTGAATTCAAGGACATTTGTTTATTGAAAAGAATAGCGTACACGCGTGGGAGTGTATATATTATTTATGGATATGTATATATCATCGTTTGTACACACACGGACACAGATAGAAAGAAAACACAGACAAACACAAACACACACACACACACCAAGATATATAAATGTGTGTGTGTATGTGTATGTATGCACGTGTATATATATGTGCGCGCGCGTGTGTATGTGTATGTGTGTGCGTTTGTTTTTGTTGTTTTTGCGTGTGTGTTTGTATGTGAGCATGTATATATATATATATATATATATATATATATATATATATATATATGTGTGTGTGTGTGTGTGTGTGTGTGTGTGTGTGTGTGTGTGTCTGTCTGTGTGTGTGTGTGTGTGTATTATACATTTATTTAAAGATATATATATATATATATATATAATTTATCTATTCAAATATATATATATATATATACATATATATATATATATATATATATATATATATATATATACATATGTGTATTATATATTTATTTAAATATATATATATATATATATATATGTATATATATATTATATATTATATATCTATTTAAATATATATATATATATATATATATATATATATATATATATATATATATATATATATATATATGTATATGCATATATATATTATAGATTATATATCTATTTAAATATATATATATATATATATATATATATATATATATATATATATATATATACATATATATATATATATATATATGTGTGTGTGTGTGTGTGTGTATCTATCTATCTATCTATCTATCTATCTATCTATATGTATATATATATATGTATATATACATATATTCAAATATACAGTTATATATATATATATAAATATATATATATATGTATATATATATATATATATATATATATATATATATATATATATGCATATATATAGATGGAACGTTTACATTTATTAGTATTAGTTCATCTTAAAAAGGTTGGATTTTTAGTTATACGGAAAATCTATAATCATATTTTCTGAGAATATAAAGAAACAAAACATTTTTTGCAAAAATGCCAACTCCAATAAGGATCCAGAGACTGATAACTCTTTCCATTCAAACGTTGGTTAGGATATATAAAAATATAAACAAGTTTTGATAATTTATTTTGAAAATTACAACCGCTTGCCGACTAAAATGAACACCTTAAGACATGCATCTACTTTGACGCACTCAATTATTAAAGAAAAAGCGATGACTATTACAGACGAGCACGAAACACATGATTTGGAAGCTATGATAACTAGTGTAAATATATATAAAACAAATGATGATTTAGAAGATTAAAAAACAAACAAACAAACTAATATAGATAAGCATTAAACACTAAATGATTAGCTCAGGCACTAGGGAAGCCATGCTAGCGTTCGTGTACACGAAGAAAATACTTGATAACCTTCACGAGCAACAAGGATATCCCAATGCCTTGTACAGAACGAATAGAGAACGTGTACAGTCAAAAAGGAAAACCAGATAAGTCGTAACATCTTACGTAGACGCTGCAGACTCTTGAAGAAACGCATCGACGAAAACCGTAGGCCTAGGACGGCAAGGAGAGTTTCCCGAAGACTCGCAGGCCCCAAAACGTCTTACGCGCGCCGCTTTATCCTGAGGAAGTCGATGGGTCTCGGAGGATCGCACGGGCACGGCGGGAAAGTACAGTTGCACGGGTACGGACGGATGATAGGCCCGTGTGGAGGAACTGAAAGAAAGAGAGACAGAAGGATTATCAGCGGGGTTTTAAAGGCTGAAGGAAGCCATTATAGGGATTGTGATTGTCCAAAAAACAAAATATAACAGCAATCAAATCAAGATGGAGACGCACATTGAGGCGGGAATCTGCGTTGGGGTCGCGTTTCCGTCACCACCATCATGGACGAAAACCTTTGGGATGAAAGCAAACCATTAGTGGTGAATGATGGACGAAAACAACTTAAACGTGTTTGTCTAGTTAGAGAAAATTAAACCAAAATATAGAATATAGATTTACGGCCGGTTTGTTACAACTGTACGAGGCCTGACCCAATGAATATACCGGATGTTATATTTACATAGTATCTTGACTATACTGACTTTTACTCATGAACAATACAAAAATCACATGGACAGCGATATAGACGTCACACATGAAAACCAACAAAATCAAAACAAAAACAGTTGTAAAAATAACATTAACAAAGGTAATAAATAAATCCTACTTACAACAAGAAAGTTAAAACGAGCCACTTCATCGTTGCAACCTTCCCTTGAGCGCTTCAAACGAGAATGAAATCCATGCGGGTCTGGCGCTCTTTTATGTACGGGGCGAGGAAAGGGGCGGAGCTTCGGGAAATAGTCGAGTGAGGACGAACCGCGGGGCTGGTGGTGGTGGGGGGGGGGGGGTAGAGGGGAGGGGGATTTCCCTATAGTGTGAATTTGGCTTTCCTCCCTCTATCGCTTTTATCTTTTTTTTCTTTCTTTTTTTCATAACTTGTTAGGCTCTGTTTATACTCTCTCTCTCTCTGCACACACAAACACACACACACATATGTATAAGTATATATATATATATATATATATATATATATATATATATATATATATATATATATGGTATAATATATATATATGGTATAATATATATATATATATATGGTATAATATATATATATATATATATATATATATATATTATACCATACATATATATATATATATATATATATATATATATATATATATATATATTATACCATACATATATATATATATATATATATATATATATATATATATATTATACCATATATATATTATACCATATATATACATATATATATATATATATTTATATATATATATATATATATATATATATATATATATATATATATATGGTATAATATA
The DNA here is from genome assembly GCF_042767895.1 of Penaeus vannamei. NCBI lineage: Eukaryota > Metazoa > Arthropoda > Malacostraca > Decapoda > Penaeidae > Penaeus > Penaeus vannamei. The sequence continues at coordinate 18,846,023 of NC_091574.1, forward strand.
TATATAAATATTGTATAATATATATATAAATATGGTATAATATATAAATATATATATATATATATATATATATATGTGGGATAATATCTATACATATACATATATATAGATATATATACATATATATATTTATATATATACTGAAACATATATATATATATATATATATATATATATATATATATATGAATATATATATATATGTATATATATATATATATATATATATATATATATATTATATATGTATATATAAATGTATAGTATATATATAGATACATATAAATATATATGTATATATATGTTACATACATATATATGTTAGTTTATGTTCCTATTTCTATTTGACTTTTTTCGCTCTCTCCCTCCCTGACTCTTACTTTCTCATTCTTTCTCTGTCTCTCTTTCTCTCTCCTTGCCTCCTTTTTCCTCTTTCCCTCCCTATCTTTCTCCGTTTATCTCTCTTTTTCTCCTTCCCTCCCCCCCTCTGTTCCTTTATTTCTCTCTCTTTCTCTCTGATTCTCTCTCTCTTATTCTCTTATTCTCTCTGATTCTCTCTCTCTTATTCTCTAATTTTCTCTCTCTCTATCCATACCCTTACCTCCCCCCCCCCTCTCTCTCTCTCTCTCCCTCTCTCCCTTC
>NC_091574.1:18874164-18876664 GCF_042767895.1 Penaeus vannamei
TAATTGCATTTATTTCTAAATTCCTCCAGCAACTCCCAGAAAAACCTTCGTGCCCATGGGGTTGGGAACTACTGGTCTAGAGACTAGTAGTGGTAGCATGACCGTGTTGATATCAGTAGTCACAGTCTGAGTACAGGTAGTTTACTATTAGCAATAACCGTATTAATACTAATTCTAACAGCATAGACTTATCGGCAGTAGTAGATACATAATATTATTAACACTCGCAGCGAAAATGCAGGATAACTAATTCACAGACTGCCCTCGGGTCTATGCGGAAAATGTTTTCGTGTCAATAACTCTTGAAAGCATTAATGGATTGACATCAAAACGCATCAAGGTGACACATGATTCAAATCAAGCTTATCAAAAACACTACTTTATTGTTATAATAAGTTATGAACCCACTTTTATCCGATTTTGCACCGGAATTCACGGAATGGACTGCAAAGTGGTGGTTCAGTGGTTTGGTTGTTTGCAGACTGGCGCTTCTGCCGCTGGGGGTCGAGAGCGAGCCATCTGCGCTGGCCTTTTCCATCCATCCAGGCATCTTGGCGGCCGTTGAGCTCGGGAAGGCTAACTGTGAGTCGTGTCTGTCTGTTTGCCTGTCTGTCTCTCTCTCTCTCTCTCTCTCTCTCTCCCTCTCTCTCTCTCTCTCTCTCTCTCTCTCTCTCTCTCTCTCTCTCTCTCACACACACACACACACACACACACACACACACACACACACACACACACACACACACACACACACACACACACACACACACACACATACACACACACACACACACACACACACACATACACACACACACACACACACACACACACACACACACACACACACACACACACACACATATATATATATATATATATATATATATATATATATATACTTTGAGGTTGATTAGACTTTTTTTTTTTTTAATAGTGTCTCCTTTTGTTCAATCCAACGAAACTTTCCGTTATGTATATCTTGTATCTGTATTTAGTTGTCATATCTACATCTGTCGAATTGGTATCTCTGTGCGCATGTATGAATATGCACAAACATGAACATGAATGCCCTATTATGCATTTATTATTACTACTACTTTTTGTCTTTGTTTTTTTTTGTTTTGTTTCAGAATTATTAACAAACAAAATCGCCCTTTGATCCCTACCTTCACAGATGAAGACAGCAAGAAGAAAAACGAAACATGATGTCAAAAGACGATAAAAAAGAGAACAGCCGCTGAGCCGACGAAAGCGGAAGAAAACAATGAAGCAAAACGTTTGCTTCAGTTTCAGTCGCGACTTCGGTGTTCGGTTGGAGCGAGTTGGCGTTTTTACTTTTTTTTTCTTTTTTTTTTGCTTTTGGAATTATCAACTTGAATGAATAAAAAGGAAGATGAAATTCGATTATTGCTAATTATCATTTCTATTTATAAATGCCAATAAAAGTATTTTTGGGATGATTATGATTATTATAACAATTGTGATGATAATAGTACTACGGGAGTGATATTTCTACTGCTAAAACAGGTACTGAGTTTAGTACTAATGAGAATTAACCTAAGGAATGTTAACAATGTTAGTGATGATAAGGGTATCGTGATTAAAATCAGGAATGATAAGGAATTTATGATGGCAAAATGATTTTTTAAGGAAAGAGAAAATATAGTAATGACAGAATGGTGAGAGAACGGCGATAAAGAGTCAATACGTTGATAATAGTATAATAGCAACAAGAACAACAATGATGATGGCATTGATGACAATAGGTAATGGTATTAAGAATAATAGCAATAGTAATAATGGAAATGATGATGGCAATAATGATGATAATAACTAAAACGTCAATAGTAATGATAATAATAGTAATAGTAATGGTAATTGTGAAAATGATAATAATGATAAGAGGAATAACAAATGTGATGATTAAAAGCGATGGTGATGATGATACTGATAATGATATGATAATGACCTCACCATCAAATAACATATTGACTAATGATCATGATGAGAATAATGAATTGTAATGATTATAATACTATGTCAACTATAATTATAATAAGGACGATATTAAGAAAACCGATATCAACTACAAAAATGAAAACTCAAAATCGTCATCTTCATCGATTATCATCATTAGTATTATTGTTACTATGATTATTACTATCATTATTGTTAACATGATAATCATTATAACTATTATTGGTTTTGTCGTTAGTATTATTGTATTTTTTATTATCATAATCATTATCATATTACTTTGATGATCATTAGTACTATTATAGTTATTACTATCGTTTTTGTTATATTCATTATTGATATTCTTATTACCATTATCATTACTGTTTTCTTTATTATACTTATTCGCTTTGTAGTCATCATTAAGATTTTTTTTCCCAATATTAAATTAGATAACAATGTTTATGATGACAGAAAAGATTCATTATGGTCACAGTACTAGCAACAATGATCATAATAATGATGATTGCAATAATATTAA
>NC_091574.1:18940538-18943038 GCF_042767895.1 Penaeus vannamei
GGTCCTCACTGATAGGTGGATCCGGCAGCGGGATCTCGACACTACCCGCATCCAAGTTAACTGTTGGTGGGTCAGCCTGGTACAGCTGCTCAAAATACTCAGCCCAACGTCCCCGCACCGCAACAGGATCTGAAACGATCTGACCACTTACTGAGCGGACTGCTGTCACCTGTGAAGAGGGCTTGGAGTTCAGCTTTCTCAGGGCTTGGTATGCAGGACGAAGGTCATTTACTAAGAAATGGCCTTCTACCTCCTCTGCAAGACTCCTAATAAACTGTTCCTTGTCCCTTCTTAACAGGGACCGAGTTCTGCGCACATGAGAACGGTGCAATTCCCGATCCCCTGTCAGACGAGCCGCACGACATGCATCTGTGGCTTCCAGTGTCTCCCGCGAGATGGAATTCTGTACTGCTCTCGGGCGTACACCAATCGTATCTTGAGCTGCATCAAGCGTTTCATGCTTAAAGGTATCCCACAGAAGAACAGGGTCTGTCAGACTGCCAAGCACTGCGAAACGATCAGAGATTGCCTCAGCAAACCCGCGGGCACACTCCCCCTCCCTCAGCCTGTCCAAATGAAACACCCTAGGGTGATCATTTGACCGCTGGGGGGTTTTGAAGTGGACCTGGAGGGTAGCCACAACCAATCTATGGCCAGTACCACAGAACTCAGTACTCCTGTACACCCTGCAATTCTGAAGGATCCTCCAACGAGTGCTAACAAGTATGTGGTCGATCTCCTTGGCTGCGTTACCCGCATCACTGTACCATGTCCAGCGATGGGTCTGGGCGCTGGTACCAGGAACCAGAAATCCTCAATTTCTGGGACCTAGCAAAGTCCCGGAAAAGGAGGGTATTCTCGCTACCGGCATCAGCTCCTGAACCATGTGGACCGACAGACATCTCATAGCCAGCTCGATCACAGCCATATACCGTATTGAAGATGGGCGACCGTAATGGGAGACAACCAACGGAATAGCAATGGGGAAGAATTTCAACATTTCATTAATAGTAGATTACTGACAGTATAAGACAGAAATAGAAACTCCTTTGGGAGGTGGCAGGTTAGATTCCGTATTTGGCAAAAATCTAGTTCATGGTAATGTCTGTACTTCACTGGTGCGAGAGTTAGTTAGCGACAACTTTGCAATCCGAACGGACTATACTGCTGACAGCCACTCAGCCCCTAAATCACCTTGGCTTAGAATAATCATCCCACCGGACCTGGAGCATCACTTCAAGGCACGTATCTTTGATTGGCACAACACATATGAAATAACAACAGTTGAAAATTTCTCTCAGAATCTAATCAAAGTTGTCACTGACTACTATAACACATGGGTCTGTTCACGAAAACTCTCGAAGAAAAAGAGCCCCCAAGCCCCCCATGCTCGGAGGTGGATCAATGACCCAATTCTAGCCAAGGAACATCGACGAGTTCAAGAAAATAAGGCATCAGAAAATCATGCGGTTTCTTAAAGACAGTAAAGATTTCGGAATATTAAAAACTGAGATTCGTAGTAACAAAGTATCATGTCAAACTTCTATAGCTGACGTATGGAGAAAGATTAATAGGCTGACAAGTAAAGCTCTCACAACACCGCAGTTTTAAGGCACTTAACCCTAAGACAATCCCTCTGCCAAGGTTTCACATCAGTGAAGTTGAGCTAGATCTGTGTCACCAATACAAATACCTCGGGGTGGTTGTTAATGGTGCAGAGTTCATACAAAACCTGAAGAAAAGGCTGTGGGAGCGGCTGAAGACCCTTAGGACCCTTGTCGGCAAAGACCATGTCATTAATGTCAATATTGCTAGACTCTTCTGCCTGTCATACATACGGTCAAGGAATCAGGGTTGGCTAGTTCGGATATTGTACATGAGGATTATTCTCGGTGCCCTTAAAACAACGAGGATTGTGGGTATGAGAACAGGACTTAATTTGTCGTCTGCTTATGAAAGAACATACATAAACACCACATTTAAAGTTAAAGCAATGAGACCCCTCTATTGTACAGTTCCAAATATAACTAAAACATAGACTAGTGGAACTAACTTTGAATGGCAACATCGATGCAAACTCAAATCCATGGCTACATGTAACATGGAAGCACTTGTCTCAGCTGAACATACCCATAACTAATACCCTGCATGGACGTTCTGCTCCACCGTGGAAAATGTCGGACATAAGTGTATTTTATATGACTGCCCCCAAAAAAGACTTTGTCCCCCCTGCGTACTTAACTGCAACGTCTTTTTTTAGTAAACATACACCCTATAAATTTGCTGTTAGTTTGCGACTGCTGTGCCCCGGCTATCCCCCCCCCCCCCCGTCGGCGGTCCTGTACATATGTATGACATATGTATGTATTCACACCTACCTACATACACACAAATGCACCAATCCTCATCACTTTTATACAGTTCATTTCATTGAATTATACTACTGCGATAGTTTACGGAGAAATGAGGAAAAGATCATTGACAATAAATGCCAAATTAA
>NC_091574.1:18950538-18955538 GCF_042767895.1 Penaeus vannamei
CCTCAATATTATTTTGGGTTCAGCATACTAAATATTTGGACGTGGTGCTACCTGTCTTTTTAAGTGTGTTGGTTCAGACCAAAAGGAAGGTATTCTTAATCGTTTTGATGGATTCTCGTTCTAGAAAACGATGACTAACTGAGAAACCTAATAAATTCTTAATCAGATCTAAAGTATCTCTAAGCTTAGTCTTTTATATATATATATATATATATATATATATATATATATATATATATATATATATATATATATATATATATATATATATATATATATATATATATATATATATATATATATATATATATATATATATATATATATATATACACATGATTTTAGACGCAAATTTTAAAAGAAAACATAGGTACATATATAATATTGAAAACTTTTCGTACCTTAGAACACTGGATTATGTGCAACACACAAAAAGGATTTTTTCTTCTCTTTTCAGACATATTCTTGTATCCTTGTTATTTAAACTTCTTTGAGGCAGGCTTTACTAAACAGTACATACAAGACTGGGAAAGAGATTGTAAATCAATCTATCAAACAATCAATTGATTCATCTGAGGCAATTTTGATCAATGAATTAGAATGATTGAAGTTTCCGGCAGAATATCCATTCGAACACATTATTATATCATTACAGTTTATACTTTTCCGTCTCCTTTTAATAAATAGATAATATATTTAATGCGCAATAAATAAAAAGGGCAAAGTAACAAAATATAACACCTATAAAATACGTACACATACAGTACAACATACACAGTGTTATCACCGTTGGAAACATTTTGTATATCATGTTTATCGCCTGTCATGTCTACATATTTTATTTTTAAAAGATTAAAAGGAAGGATATTGGTGAATATTCTGCCAGAAGCATATTCTATAGAATGATTATGTGTAATATTTGCTTGATTTTAGTAATTGAGTTTTAAGAACAAATTTGCCCATGGCACCGTATTCGTATGAAAAATAATGACAAAAATATTTATTGAAATTAGAACCTCCATTAGCATACCTAAAAGGGTACTTCATGGAAAAGACAATAAAAAGAAAACTATATACACAATAACAGGAATATCAGTTTCATTAAATATTTCCTTTATCAATAAGTGTTCCCTGTGCTACACAATATCGAACGTTCAGTGTAAAAAAAAAAAAAAAAAAAAAAAAAATAGCGCGTGAGAAGGACCTTTAGCCGAAGCTATAGATGCCAGCCTGGGCATGGGCTTGTGCGTGGGAATTCGACCTTCCCCTGACATGGGCGTGTGCCAGGGCCATCGTGGTGCCGGGCGGGAGGGCGGAAAAGGGGAAACTCTGCAGGAAGTGTGCCGCTGCCGAGGAGGACGCTGCAGCTTGCTCGTGGTAGGTCGATGCCAAGTCGCCTCTGACGGGATTACTGAAAGCAAATGTCTAATGAGCCGTTTCTTCCTGCGTTAGGCCGGTGGGCGGCGACGGGAATGAGGGAGGCAACAGTGGTTAGCAGTTTGGTGTCGTGATTCGGGGCTGGTTATGAAAATATATCTTTGCTCCATGACTAAGGACATTATTCATTTCCATCTCATTTGAAACGGGGAGTAGATTAGTCACGAAAATTCGTATATATTTTTCAACCCTTGATAACAGCACGTTTTATTCCCAACTTGTCGGAACTCAACAATTAAAATCTATTGAAGATTGCAATATAAAACAATAAACTAACGATGACTAAAAAATACAATAAACGTACACAAATGACAAGGGTACATTATAAAACCATGCTTTCCGAACATTTGACATTTGAAAATTAAACACATGAGTTACATGCTCTGATCTATGTACAGGAGTCCAGCCTTGTTAATTGCTTCTGCAGAAAACGCATGACAAATACTTACAAATCGGGCACTTACCCACAGGGGAATACCTTGAAGTGAGAGAACATATTACAGAAAAAAAGTTTGCTGTGTAAAGTGATTCTTACGTCCCTTTCAGCACAAAGGAAGCTTGAATTAACGTGAAAATAAAGCATCTTACCTGAAAATGGCCAAGGAAATTGAAATCCAAAAATTCGGAAAATGACATCGTGCCCACATCTCAAAAGCTCTACTTTTCTAACTTCCTTTCTATCGGAGGTGAAGATAAATTAAAATAAACATTTACATTTTAATAACAATAAGCATCACATCTCAAAGAAAAGAAAAAAACAGACAATAACACTTCTTTCAATTCATTCTTTTTCTTTTCCTCCTTCTCCTACCTCCAAACATTAATCCATTAAATTATTTTACATGTACACTTCTGCACTCTTTTCTTTCTCTCATTTCTATCTAAGCTTACTTTCAAGCTTGATTTACAGTGAGCTTGATCTTCTTGCACGACTAATACACACTATCTAAATCTGTTATTCCAGTTCCACATTCCAAAGTTATTAAAATATATACAAATGGTATAACTGTTAGTTTGTCAGTGAAACATAAAGATGTAAACTGTGTTATTTTTTCTTCCTTTTTTTTGCATGTGTATCACCATACCCCAAGTTATGAAAGAAATAGCCATAATTAGCCGAAGAAGTGTGTGTTGTGACCTGAAATATCCGTGGGCCACAACCAGCCTCTAACTACAGAAGCAGAGAAACACAAATACAGCAAACTGTGTCTACAGAGACCTACCGTCCACGAAAACGTTTTGCGTTCTTCCCATACTTTCTTTCGTTGTTCAGTCTAAATGAAAAATCGATCAAGATTAGGGTGTAATATTAATAGGAGAAAATATATATCAAGGGTGTAACATTAATAGGAGGAAAATATATATCAAGATGGTAGATGGAGTGTAACATTAATTGGAGAAATAAAATATATATCAAGATTAGGGTCTAACATTAATAGAAGAAATATATCAAGAATGGAGTGTAACAGTGATAGGAGAAATATGTATACGAAGAATGGAGTGTAACATTAATAGGAGAATATATATCAGGATTGTAGTGTAACATAAATTGGAAGATATAGATCAAGGTTATACTGTTCAATCTCAAGAAAAGAACAACTGGCAACTCAAGCTAGACTATTCACTCCGATTTCCCAAATCTCATTAATAAAATAATAATACATGAAAATGAATTAGTGTAACTCAAAATATATATTGTGTACGAGTTCAGAAACTACTAAACTAATATTAAAGTATTTAGTGTCAAATTATAAGAATGCTAAAACAAAATGGGAATCAAAGTCATCCAGAATGAGTTACCAATTCGTTCTTTACATTAATATTTACATTAACACAAAATATTTGTATAATTAACATAATTTATATATTTTTGTACAGATGAAGTTGAATAAATTTATCACTGCGAGTGTAGTAAATATCATTATCTTTATCATTATTATCTTTTTCTTCCTTTTGCAAATATGGAAATAATTGTGATATGAATGTAAAAGAATGTTGAAATGTGTAAAGATGCCATGAGGTGTGGTGTCGAAGAAAAAAGATTTAGAAAAACAAAAAGTAAGATATGATCCAACAGAAGCATTATGATCAGAAAGAGACAAGATTAATTCTACAACAAATATAATTAATGTATATGTGCAAGGGTTCAGCCATACTGATGATGTTTATTAAACCGTAGACTTAAATACTAATGATCAAGTACTGGATAATGCAGTGAAAATCAGATTCTATATATATGTATTTCTTTTTACTTAATAACATCATCTAATATAAACTTTTTCCTCACTCAAACATGTCAGTTTTTTCAATAACTGGTGAGTTCACAAGCTTTGTTATATAGATTACGTCAATTTAGATGTTGCATGTTATAACTACAGAATACAGAAAATAATATCAGTGAGTGCGACTAATCATACGGTTTGAAAATGTTGATAAAATGTTGCATGGTGAAGGGATTCATGATCATGTTTCCAAAATGTGAATTAAAAAATGTAAAACAAAATAATGAATAAATAGATAAAATATAAAAGTGCAGAAATGACGTATCTATAAAAATCACACAAAAGATTTAAATAGAAAAAAAACAAAATAATAATAAATAAATAAATAAAATATGAAAGTGCAGAAATGGCATATCTGTATAAAAAGAAAAAAAAACTGAAAAAACTCTCCATTTGGAAATATGATTATCAAAAAAAAAAAAAAAAAAAAAAAAAAATCCTTCTTTCATTTAAATCTCAACTCCCGCCCTCGTCCTCATCTCGCACTCTGCACCTCGAACCAAGCCGCCCGCCCGCCCGCCCTCACCTGTGCACGGGCGGCGCTCTCGGCCCATTCAACGGCGAAAAGACAAAGGGCGTCCGAGTGGGCCCCGGGGTCAGCTGTCGTGGATCCGTCGGGACACTGCTTGCATCGTTGGCTGGCGGGAGGGAGGTCAAAGGTCAAGAGGGGCTGGGTCTTAGGGTTCTTTTAGTTTGATTTATTTATCATTTAGCTTTATCATTATTATTTATATCTTAATTGTTATCATCACCATGACCATCATTATTATTATTATCATCATTATTATTATTATCAATATTATTATCACCATGTGAATATATATATATATATATATATATATATATATATATATATATATATATATATATATATATATATATATATTATCATCATTATTATTATCATAATCCTCATTTGTTATTGGTCATCAACCTCATCATCATCACCATCATTATCATTGTTATTAACTGATGGTTTTAATTAGAATAAAAGATGAGAAGTTATAAACATAGAAAAAAATATATAATTGAATCTATCTACTACAATCATTTTTGAAGGTACAGAATAGTGTGTGTACGTAACTCTGTGTGTAAGGGATAAGTGTGTGTACATAAAACTGTGTGTAAGGAATAAGTGTGTGTACGTAACTCTGTGTGTAAGAAGTAAGTGCAGGTATGTGTCTGTGTAAGTCTATTTTATGCAGAAGTAACATCGTAATGTGAAGATAAATATCACGTTATGATGTCGAAATATCAGTTAAATACAAACATTCTAGCTTC
>NC_091574.1:18975538-18988038 GCF_042767895.1 Penaeus vannamei
GCAAATATATTTTATCAACATGGAATATTGCAGTAAAAGTGTTCATGAAAGAAATAGAATTATAATTTAACTAAACTATGTCCATAGAAGACATGGATGATACATAATTTCAAAGGCTGTTCAAGGCATGGTTTGTCTGAGCCTAGATTAGATTTATATTTTTACGCAAAATGAGACGAATCGAATATATCAATAAATGGAAACTAAATAAATACATAAATATCTAGGCAATTGAATAACAAGTAGATAAGTACATGAATAAGAAAATAATAATAATAATAATAATAATAATAATAATAATAATAATAATAATAATAATAATAATAATAATAATAATAATAATAATAATAAAATAAATAAAATAAAATAATCGGGGTGAGTAAGGTTAATGAATTCTGACATGTACGCCAGGCTACGAAATATATACACTGGTATCGTTTCGGTTAATGTCCTGAAGCAACGGCAGAGTCCGTACCTGAACCAGTCGACGTTGGCCTTCGGCTGCGGGAGCCTGACGTAGGAGGAGCTCTGGTGGGGCGCCAAGTCCACGGAGAAGTCGCCGGGGCACTGGATGAAGGGCCGCAGGGTGTCTGGGTACGATAAGGCTCGCGTGATTAAGTCTGCTCTTGTTAAGCACGCGTGGAGATTGGCAGATACACACGCAGATACACTGACACAAGCGCGCACGTTCACTCACACAGACAGACGCAGACACAAACACAAACATTCACACCCACACTCACTCACACACAAACACACACACACATTTAGGATATGTATATATGGATCCGTATAAAAATGCGCATCCATACAAAAAGAAAAAAAAAATCATAAAATTATCATTACAAGCTTATATATTTACATAGCTAGTAATTTGGAAACTTACCAGTAGGTGTATTTATTGTTATTTCTATTAGTTCTGTCATTCTGCATTCATTAACCAGATTATATACTATGGTGCGTCTATTTCAGGAAAGGGGTAACTGGCAACCCAAGCTAGATTCTGGCGTGTTCGATTCGATAAGCTTCCTCTACATTTTCATCAACTGATACAATACTTAATTCTTAATAAAAATAATTATGCTGACAAATAGCACTTACATTCAGGTGACTTGGAATTCTAATACTTTAAGCTATATTCGTTATTTACTAGAATTTTATAACTTCAACATCACGTTATTAAATTTCCCAAATGGCACTTGGTTAATCGGAATGCTCCAATCCGGGTTGAGTTGCCAATTAATGTTTTTCCTGAGATTGGGCAGAATAAAGTTACTCATTATGTACAATCTCATTCCAAGATAATAGTAATAACAGTAATAATAATAACTGTAATAATTATATTAATAATAATAATAATGATAATCATAATAAAAAAATAAAAAATAATGATATTAATAACAAAAATAATGGTAATAATGATAATATAATAACAACAACAATAGTAATAATGGTAATGATAATGATGATAATAATGATAATGATAATGATAATAATTACAATAGCATAATAATAATGATAGGCTATAAATAATAACAAGAATACCAATATAAACAATAAGTACGGTATTGATGATAGGGAAAAATAACAAGAATAATAATAAAAAAAACAATAATTATGATAAGGATGATAATAATAATGATAATATTGATAATTATAATAAGAAGAATGATAATGATAATGATAATAATAAGAATGAAAATACCACTACTACTACTACTACTAATAACAATAATAACAATAGTAATAATAATAATAATAATGATAATAATAATAATAATAATGATAATAATAATAATAGTAATGATAATAATAATAATAATAATGATAATAATAATAATAATAATGATAATAATAATAATAATAATAATAATAATAATAATAATGATAATAATAATAATAATAATAATAATAATAATAATAATAATAATGGTAATTATAATAATGTTGATAATTATAATCGTAATAATAATAATAATAATAATAATAATAATAATAATAATAATAATAATAATAATAATAATGATAATAATAATAATAATAATAATAATAGTAATACTAACATTAATATATACAACAACAATAAGACGGTAATAATTATCATTACTATTGTTGTCACTATAATAATCATTATTATCAAAACAACAATAAAAATAAAATTGAATAAACTAATATGCACAAATAAACGATAACAGTAACAAATATATAATCTGTATAAGACTAAAAAGAGGATTATAGGGAACTTGAATATAAAATGTTATGATTTCCTACAAACAGAAATAAGTGTTAATTAACAGAAACCTTGTAAAACAGGAATGATGATTAAATATTTCTGATAACTGACATTATATACAAATGATTTGGCAACAGAATATTGCCTCTTCATCAGTTTGAGAAAGTCCATTAACATATGATGAAACATCTACCCTCAGTGCACCCTCATAGAGTGATAAAATGAGGTAAAAGATAACTTGCAACCTCATATCTACTCTTCCTCAAGTTGCAAGCATTATATAGCGCAAAATAATGTGTATCATAGAAACATAAGCCTTATGTCTCCTTACAAAGAGGCCAAAGCGTGTGAGCATAACCTAGTTATTATAAAATCTGAGCCGATGTCATCCAGATCCTACGGCAGCAAAATGGTTAGGAATTTCATCCAGGGTTAATTTGCGATAATTGCCAACAAAGCTGTGCGAATAGCAATGGATTACTGAACCAAGAAGCTTCATATCGCCTACCATTACGGTCTCGAAACAACCATTCGAAGCCGTGAAACCTTGGCAGAGAATGCAGGGTGTTTGTGAGGGAGGCATCTGCAACGGGCGGTAGATGTCTTAACATACGAAGGGAGAGATCAGGACGCGTCAGCTTATTTCAGCTTGGGAGGAAGCCTTGTCATAGTTTACTGGCAAAGCTTCTGTGATTATTTTTGGAAATGATAGGTAGATGGCTGTAGAGAGATGCGTAGGTTGGGAGAAAAGATAAATAAAGGATACTGGATATGCCGAACAAAAATAGAAGTTGATAACGAGGGAGAGAGGGCGAGATAGATAGATAGATAGATAGAGAGAGAGAGAGAGAGAGAGAGGGGGGGAGGGGGAGAGGTGGACTTGAAAGCATATTGAATTAATATGAAATATAAGAAAAATAAAAAAAAAATAAAAATAAATAAAAAATATAAATAAAATAGGCAAAGCAACCTCTCGCCAAAACAGCCAACTGGAAAATAACAGTATTTTCTTTTTTTCTTTTTTGATCCAATTTTTTTTTTCTTTTTTTTTACTTACATCATTCCACCTAGTCACAACTTGGTCTATAGGGGCCACGGGGTACTTCCCAGGAATCCATGGATTAATATGAAAATTATAACGTCGAATAAACTGTATACAATCTTACCTACAGTACCTACATATTATCAACTCTCATATATCAATAAACTAGAATCTTTGCATAAAGTATTCCTGTCCTATAGCTATTGACACCATTGCACTATTCATAACCAGTAATAACCGAACCTGAAAATATGACATGCACTAAACGGGGTTTTGGAGAATTTCACATATTGGTCTGCGAACACAATGAAAAAAAAAAAAAAAAAAAATTGGAACCACTAGCTTCTAGGGTTTTAAACCGAATTTCAGTTGTTAGTCAAAATGGTGATATTCGTTCATCACAGCTTTTCGATTAAATTCGTCACACTATATCACATCCTTTCGATTAAATTCTTCACACTATATTACATTCAACGTAGACTCTGGAGTACTCCGATTCATTGAGTATTTTTTGAGAAAAAATATATAATGAGTAAAAAACACCAAAGTGTAAAGCAAAAACATAAAAAAACATATTATAATGATAATGGTCCTAAAAAGGATGTATATATTCTAATACGCTTCCAGACGTGTAAATGCAAATGTACGTATTAAGTGTCATCTGATTAAAACTTAATAAAAGGCAAATCAAAGTGCTCCAGAGTTTGAGGTGAGTTGCCAGGTACTCTTTTCCTGAGATTGCACGCAATGCTGTAAGGATTTTTTCTTCGAACTCCGTTGCGTTTTTTTTTTCTCAAACTCAAGAAATGAAATAGGTATATGCTATGAAATGCCTCACATTGATATGCAAATAGAAAATGCAAATTCAGTAAAATGGTACTTGTTTCCTTTGAATTTTTGAAAATTTGAAAGGTCTGTTAAAAATAAGCGTACACTTGAACGTCATTTAAAGTTTATGATAAACTTTGATCGATCTATTCTATTGAATTTCGCTGTAGTATTTAAGGTTATGTATTCTAGAATTTGGTTTCGATAATTCTGATTAGACTAGAAAAAAGTTGAGATGTTTTCATTCTTTCTCATGATTATTTTTCCTTTCCCTTATATATCTATTGCAAGTTCATAATACAATCAATTAATTTTTAAGAGCATCGATGCATTTCATTAGTAATTTGTCGAAGAAAAGTTGTGACAAAATTAGAGCATAGCTGAGCTGGCGAGTAAGAAATCATATGCAATTACACGCGCAATGCAATTTACAGGTTGGTTTTACTTGAGTTTATAGCATGTAAAAAGCAAATGGTTTACAATTACAAACTCACCAAAATTTGTTAATAGATGGTTCTTTGAGGCAAATTCATTACAGTAATAAACAGTGATTTTGAAACAGATATTGGACATGAAGCATCAGAATTCGTATACAATAAGAAAATCGACATTATTCACTATTAATTTCATAAACCAAATAATACCAAAGTTCCTTATTTATCATAAAAGTGATAGTATTATCATTATATTATTATATTATATTATTATTCCTTATTTCTCATAAAAGTGATAGTATTTATATATAAAAATAAATAGTAATATCTAAGATCCAGGTAAGTAAGCTCATTCACTCAACTCACCGTCACATCACAAGACCCCCACGCCCCCCTCCCCCCTCCTTCCCCACAAGATACCACCCCACAACACACGTAACAAGAACAACAACACTCTGCGTAACGAGGCACGCACCTTTCTCGCAATACGGGGTCACGGCATCGGGTGACCAAGTCCCGGCAGGTTGGCACGTCCGGACGGGGTTCCCGACGACGCGGTATCCCGGCGAGCACGAGAGGTAGCAGTGCTGGCCCACGCTCGAGGTACGGCGGGTGCAGCGGTCGGGGGACACGCGGCCGTGCTCCACCTCCGCCAGGGCTGAGCATTTCACAGCTGGAAGGAGGAGGGGTTGGTGGGATTTGAGAGCTGATTAAGGAGGAGGAAGGGGAGAGGGTGGTTTTGACAGCTGATTATGAAGGAGGGGGAGGGGGGTGGATTTCACAGTTGATTAGGGAGGAGGGGGAGGGGAGGGATTTGACAACTGATTAGGAAGGAGGAGGGAGTTGTTTGGATTTGACAGCTGATTAAGGAGGAAGGTTGGGAGAAGTTGGATTTCACAGCTGATTATGAAGGAAGAAGGGGGGGGGGGGATTTCACAGCTGATGGGAAGGAGGAGGGGGGATGGATTTCACAGCTGATGGTAAGGAGGGGGGTGGATTTCACAGCTGATTAAGAAAGAGGAGGGGGGAGGGGTTTAATTTCTCAGCTGATTAGGAAGGAGGAGGGGGTTGTTTAGATTTGACAACTGATGTGAAAGGGGGGGGGGGTGAGTTATATGGAATTGACAGCTAATAAGAAGGAAGAGGATAAATGTGTTTGGCTTTGGCACCTGATAGGAAAGCAGCTGATGGACAAGGTGGGAGGGCTTTATTTGGACTTGACAGTTGATGATTAAAGGGGGAGGGGCTTGTATGGATTTGACAGCTGATACGAAAGCATCAAGTGGGCAAGGTGGGAGGGCTTTATTTTAGAGGGGGAGGGGCTTGTATGGATTTGACAGCTGATAGAAAGGCATCTGGTGGCCAAGGGGGAGGGGCTTACTTGGATTTGACAAGTAGAAGAAAGCGAAATCATGAAGTTTTTCTTTTATGTGAATGAGGATTTCAACTGTGCAGTAAGTAGCTGTCAGAATTTTAGTAAGGAATAGGAGAAAGAAACAAAAAAGAAAGAGAGAGAGAGAGAGAGAGAGAGAGAGAGAGAGAGAGAGAGAGAGAGAGAGAGAGAGAGAGAGAGAGAGAGAGAGAGAGAGAGAGAGAGAAGGTGGATGGATAAATAAAACGAGACGAAAATAGACATAAGCATAGAGAGTAAAAGAGCAAGAGTGAGAGAGAGGAGAGAAAATATGGAGACAGAAAAAGACAGCGAGAAAGATAGAGCCGGAGATAGAGGTAGACAAAACCAAACATATGTCTTAAGACAGATACAGACGAGGAAACAGACAAAGACATAAATAGTTAGAGAATATAAAGACGACGAAAATAAAAAAAATAAAAAGATATAAAAAAAGATACCAAGATACACACACACAAAATAAATAAATAAATGATAATAATAATAATAATAATAATAAAGACATGAGATATAACCACAGTACCTTGACACGTGACAGGGTTATTAGACCAAGTTCCTGATTGGCTGCACGTGGTATTGGCATTCCCGTGCAGCGCCGCCCCTTCGGAACAGGTAAAAGTGCAGGTGGTTCCCATGGGGTATGCTCCGCCCACGAGGTCCTTCGAGCATACCATTTCCCCGTGCAGAGGCGCCACGATCACCGGGCAGAACACGGGTTTCACTGGAAAGGCGAGGCGGAGATTAGGGCCTGGATATGCTCGGTTACTATACTATATTGATTTTAGTTGGTTACTTTACTACGGTGTCTGGTTATGTATCATATTATATACTACTCTATACTATACTGTTTGGTTATACTCGGTTACTATACTATATTGCTTGATTGTAGTTGGTTACTCTACTATGGTGTCTGGTTATACATCATATATACTATATATTATACTGTTTGGTTATACTCGGTTACTATACTATATTGCTTGATTGTAGTTGGTTACTCTACTATGGTGTCTGGTTATACATCATATATACTATATATTATACTGTTTGGTTATACTCGGTTGCTATACTATATTGCTTGATTGTAGTTGGTTACTCTACTATGGTGTCTGGTTATACATCATATTATATACTACTCTATACATTACTGTTTGGTTATTCTTGGTTACTCGTTATACTCTATACGGTATACTAACTATTCTGTACTATATTGTTTGGTTATACTTGGGTACTCGTTATACTATATACTGTATACTACTCTATACTATATTGTTTGCTTATATTTGGTTACTATACTACCGTTTATGGTTATACTCTATACTACTCTATACTATATCGTTTCATTATACTTTGTTACTATACTACGGTGTCTCCAGTATATTCGGTTACTATACAATATTGTTTGATTATAATCGGTTATTGTATTGCTATTTTATATTCAGCGTAAAAATTGATTTGGTAAATGTATATGACAGTAATTTCATTAACTAATATCGTTAATGCTGAAATAATGGTAACAGTAGTCATACTGTAATCTATTAAGAACATTACTAATAATGTTGTTAACGTTATTAGTAATGTTATTAATCTTCGCGTTAAGAACGAAGACGCCGGCGTTGACGACGATGGCGACGGTTACAGTTACAATGATACTAAGTGATGATGACGATGACAATGACAATATGAATAACAATGACAATGACGATGACAATAACATCAACAATAACAGTAACGATGATGAAGACAACAGCAATGACGATAGCAATAACAATATCAATAGCAAAGACAATGACAATAACAATAACAATGACAATAACAACAACAATAACAGTGACGACGACAACACCGATACCAATACCAACGACAGCACCGATACCAAAAGCAACACCAGTACCCAAAAGAACACAGAAGACTCACGATCGCAGGAGTGGCCGTCTTCGCTGATCAGATACTCCACCGAGCAGCCGCAGTGGTAGGACCCGAGGGAGTTGAAGCAGTCCTGGGCGCAGCCTCCGTTATCCTCGTCGCATTCGTTCACATCCCAGCACTGGTGAGAGGTGCTGGGAAGGGGGGGAGGGGGGAGGGGGTGAGATGGGTCTTATGGGGAAGATGTTGAATGTTTGTTTTTTAATGTTATGGTAATGTGTGGGTAATGGGGTCCCTGTGAGTAGATGTGTTTTTGTTTTTATATGATTGGTTGTTTTATTGCCTTGGGTGTTAGGGTTTTTTGTCTGTCTGTTTGTCTGTCTGTGTGTTAGTTCTCTATCTCTCTCTCTCTCTTTCTCTCTCTCTCTCTCTCTCTCTCTCTCGCTCTCGCTCTCGCTCTCTCTCTCTCTCTCTCTCTCTCTCTCTCTCTCTCTCTCTCTCTCTCTCTCTCTCTTTACCCTCCCAATATCTGTCCATGTTTTATTCTTACAATGATAATGATAATAGTGATAATGATAGTAATGATAAGTACAACAATACTAATAACAATAATGATAATAGTGATAATGATGATAATGATAATAATAAAAATGAAAACAAAAATACCAATACTAATACCAGTAACAATAATAATACTAACACTGATAATACTAATACCAATACTAATATTGATAACAATAACTATAACAATAATAAGTCACAACAACATAACATTGTTACATACTCTGGCTTCGGCTTGAACCCGGGCCTGCAAGCACAGTAGTAGGAGCCTGGGGTGTTGAAGCACTCGTGTTCACAGGGGGCTTTGGCACACTCGTTCACGTCAAGGCATTTGTAAGGATCTTCAGATATCTCATAACCTCTTGGGCAACTGCGGAGAAGGGTTGGGAGGATCGTCATTTTATTATTGTGGATTTATTATTTTATTATTTCATCTCTTTTATGTTCGTTGGTTGTTTCCTTATCAGTGTCGTCGTTGTTATTAACGATGTCGGAATTATATATCTTGTCATCGTTATCACTTACTTTTATAATCTTTAAAAAACAGCATTGATAGAATATACTCAGATTAGAACATTTCTAAATTGCATGTTTCCCAGATTTTTTTCCGTTTTCCCCTTTACATACTAACCACACTTTTATCAATGAATATTCTTATAAAACTGATAAACTATAAAACTGTAACTGCCAACGAAAGTTTATTTAAATAACAACAAATTACGAATTCATGAATTACCGACCATATCAATCTCACAAATAAAACTACAGCAATAACAGTGAGATTGCTTTATCACAAGTATGGTAACGACCAAATGCAATCCGAGGGACCTACGTGCACAGGAACGACCCTTCTCTGTTGACGCAGGTGTGAGAGCATCCTCCATTGGCCACAGAACACTCGTCTATATCTTCACAGGAGGAACCGTCACTAGCAAGGCGGTATCCGGTGGGGCACTCGCACCTGGTGATAAACGATTCAAAATTTAGACAAATGGATAGATGGCTGGACTACTGGATAAATGCTGAGGAATGAGGAAGTACGCTTAATTCTCTTTATTTTGTTTATGTCTTAGTAAAAAAGTGAGTGAATGGGTAATTGGATGAACGCGGATTATTGCTGGTGATATTCCCTTTATAAGAAATGGATTCATTGCGTACCTGTAGGAGCCTCGTGTGTTGTGGCACTCGTGGCTACATCCTCCGTTGTCGGTGGCACACTCGTCCTCGTCCTTGCACGTGGACATGTCTCCGCTGAGAGCCATTCCGAACGGGCAGTGGCACTCGTAACCCCCTTCTTTGTTCACGCACTTGTAGCTGCACGAGCCGTTGTCCAGCTGGCACTCGTCAACGTCCACGCAGGTGTGATTGTCCGCCGCCAGCGCGTAGCCCTCGGGGCAGAGGCAGGTGTAGTGGCCTTTGTGGTTGGCGCACTGGTGGGAGCAGCCGCCGTTGTCGGTGCCGCACTCGTCCACGTCGAGGCACGTGAGCTTGTCGACGCCAAGGTTCAGGCCCTTGGGGCACTTGCACCTGTGGGAGCCCTTCTTGTTGCGGCACACGTGCGAGCAGCCGCCGTTGTTCGTGTCGCACTCGTTCACGTCCTCGCAGGTGTGCAGGTCCTCCCCGAGGGCGTAGCCAGGCGGGCAGCTGCAGGTGTAATTGCCGAGCAGATTCTGGCAGTCGTGCGAGCATCCGCCGTTGTCGTCGCCGCACTCGTTCAGATCGGCGCAGGTGGCGTTGTCGTCCTGCAACAGGAGGCCATCCGAGCACGCGCAGTGGAAGCTCCCGATCTGGTTGACGCAGCGGTGGGAGCAGCCGCCGTTGTCCTGCTGGCACTCGTCCACGTCCACGCAGCGAGTGGAGTCCACCAGCTGGAAGCCGTCGGGACAGGAGCACACGAAGGACCCGTCGGTGTTGGTGCACGTGTCCGAGCAGCCGCCGCCGTCGATGGCACACTCGTTGAGGTCCCAGCAGGTGCGGTTGTCCTTGCCCAGCCAGTACCCTTCTGGGCAGGAGCACTTGTAGCCTCCGTCGCTGTTGTGGCACGTGTGGCTGCACCCGCCGTTGTCTTCGGAGCACTCGTTCGTGTCGACGCACTTCTTCCAGATGACTTCGTTGTAGATGTCGAAATCGACGGGCTTATCGTTGTAGTAGTCGTAGTAGTCATCGGGTATGTCGAGGACCCATCCCTCGGGGCACTCGCATTCGTACGTGCCCTCGAGGTTGATGCAGACGTGGCTGCAGCCGCCGTTATCCTTGAGACACTCGTCCACATCCTCGCACGGGGACTCCTGTGTGCTGTTGCCCGTCCCTTCGGGGAGCCTCATTCCTTCGGGACAAACACACTCCCTTCCTCCCTCAGTGTTCAAGCAGAAGTGGCTACATCCGCCGTTATCCACCTCGCACTCGTCCAGATCCATACACTCGAACTCTGACTCGGTGCCATCATCCTCCTTCCTGAAGGAGAACCCTTTGGGGCACTGGCACTCGTAGCCTCCCTCGAGGTTATTGCAGATGTGACTGCAGTTACCGTTGCTGTCCTCGCACTCGTCCACGTCAACGCAGACGTGCTTCCTCTCGTAGGCCGTTCCCTCGTGCAGTTTCTCCATCCCCGCCGGGCAGCGGCACTTGTAGCCGCCCTCGAAGTTGTGGCAGAGGTGCGTGCAGCCACCGTTCTCGTTCGCGCACTCGTCCTCGTCGACGCAGGTGTGGTCGTCGGCGTCGAGGTGGAAGCCGGGCGGGCAGTGGCAGACGTACGAGCCGTCGCGGTTGGTACAGAAGTGGGAGCAGCCGGTGTCGGCGCCGCACTCGTCGATGTCAAGGCACGTGTGGTTGTCCGACGACAGCTCGAAGCCTTCGTGGCAAAGGCACTCGTACGCACCGGGGACGTTGATGCAGTCGTGCTGGCACTCGGACAGTTGCAGCAGGCACTCGTCCACGTCGGAGCAGTGGAAGTCATCCTCGAGCTCGTACCCAGGAAGACACGAACAAGAAAAGGAGCCCTCTGTGTTGGTGCACTCCTGGCGGGGAGAGGCAGGTGTGGGGAGAGGTACACGCAGCAACATGTATTCTGATTGATTATGCAAGAGTATGTAGAGTGAAAAAATGCTAGAATAATAGATACTAACCAATAAATACATAAATAGATAGATATATAGAGAGAAACAGAGACACATACAAATAGAGAAAAAAAGCCTGACTAACTTGGTCACATCCGCCGTTATCGTCGACGCACTCGTCCGTATCGCTGCAGGTGGCTCCGTCGGCGGAGAGTTCGAATCCTTCCTTGCAATCGCAGAAGAAAGATCCTTCGGTGTTTTCACAGAGTTGATCACATCCTCCGTTGGCCGAAGCGCACTCGTTCACATCTAAAACAGAAAGCAGAGATGTACATTTGCACAGAACTGTTGGAAAATAATCCTCGTATTCGTGATTTGGTAAATAGAAGTATGAATAGAATTAAGTAAATCAAATATTTGTTCACTTGTAATGCTTTCTGGCAAACACAATGTATGTCAACTTTACATATCAACTGACATGGACACCTATGTGATTATTATTAATTGTGTGTAGACATATGATAATCCACACACACACACACACACACACACACACACACACACACACACACACACACACACACACACACACACATACACACGCACACACCACACACACACATACATATACAGTATACGTATGTGTGTGTGCTCGTGCGTGCGTATATGTGTGTGTGTGCGTGCGTGTGTATGTGTGTGTGTGCTCGCGCGGGTGTATGTGTGCGTGTGCGTGCGTGTGTATGTGTGCGTGTGCGTGCGTGTGTATGTGTGCGTGTGCGTGCGTGTGTATGTGTGTGTGTGCCCGCGCGTGTGTATGTGTGCGTGTGCGTGCGCGTGTATCAACCCCCCGGAGAGCCCTTACCGAGGCAGGTCCTGAGGTCCGGCGCGAGCGTGAGGCCGTCGGGACAGGTGCAGCTGTAGGAGCCCTCGGAGTTGGAGCAACCGTGGGAGCAGCCGGCCCCCTCCCCCTCCTCCCCCTCCTCCTCCTCGCATTCGTCGATGTCTGCGGAACAAAAGATTTTTTTGTTTGTTTCTTGTTTTACCTATGTATTTTTGGTTTGTTTGTTAGCGA
>NC_091574.1:18993038-18995538 GCF_042767895.1 Penaeus vannamei
TGTCCAACAGAGAGTTTTATCACTGCCCAACAGATGGTATCATTAGATGCCCAACAAACAAGCCCATAAATAACCCCAAAAATCATCAATGCCCAGTAAAAAAAATCCCATTAGTGCACAGAAACCAAACCATACCATTGTTATTTCAGGCAAGAAGACTAAGCCAGTTTTTTTTAAGTATGAATCTGAATGAAAACAATACAGCGCTAGATTAAAAACCACTCGATACATAGCAGTGAAGATATCACTTTCCATTATAGTCTTGTATACTCTGCTTCTAACCATTACTTATTTCAAAACTGATTCAAAGCCTCCAGTTTTACACGAATTAAGACATAAAACAAGAAGGAAAGAAAACAAATACATGAATAAAGAGGTGAATGACAAAAACACACACATGGAAGAACCGCTTGAAAATAAATGAATGAAATGATAAATGAAGAAACTAACTGATGGACGAAGACACAAAGAACGATGAATGAAGAACGACCTCAACTCTAAACCAGTGACTCATTCCCCTAGAGATCTGTATCCTCGAGTTATACATGAACGAAGATAGAAATGAAGAAGGAAGGAAAAAAAACACACACAAGGAAGAACCACTCGAAAATAAATGAATATGAACAAACTAACCGATGAACAAATTCACAAAGAACCATGAATGAAGTATGAACTCGGCTCCAAACCAGTGACATTTCCCAACAGATCCGCAGCCTTAAAAATGAAGATATTAATAAAGAAGGGAACAAATACCCATGCATGGAAGAACCGCTCGGAAACGAATGGGAAATGGATAAACGAACCAATTAAAAAATTGAATAAGCCAACCGATGAACGAAGACTTACAAAGACCATAAACTCATTCCCCAACGCATCCGAAGCCTTCAGTTTCAAACGAATGAATATTTAAACGAAAAGAGAATGAACATACACACACATACACGAGGAAGAACCGCTCGGAATCGAATGAAAAAGGAATAAACCAACGAATAAACGAAGACTCACAAAGACTCACAAAGACTCTAAACCAAAGACTCACAAAGACTCTAAACCAAAGACTCACAAAGACTCTAAACCAAAGACTCACAAAGACTCTAAACCAAAGACTCACAAAGACTCTAAACCAAAGACTCACAAAGACTCTAAACCAAAGACTCATTGCCCAGCGGATCCTTCAGCCTCCCACCGCTCTTACCCTGGCAGGAGGCGCCGTCCTCCCGCAGCGTGAAGCCCTTGTAGCAGAGGCACTGGCGCCCCGTGGGGGTCGGGTCGCAGATCTGCTCGCAGTCGCCGTTCTCGTCCTCGCACTTGCCGCTGCTCTTCTGGCGGGCTGCGGGGGTGGAGGGGGGGGGGTCAATACATATATATACACACACAAGATATATATATATATATATATATATATATATATATATATATATATATATTTGCGTGTGTGTGTGTGTGTGTGTGTGTGTGTGTGTGTGTGTGTGTGTGTGTGTGTGTGTGTGTGTGTGTGTGTGTGTGTGTGTGTGTGTGTGTGTGTGTTGTGTGTATATGTTTCTCTCTCTGTCTCTCTCTCTCTCTCTCTCTCTCTCTCTCTCTCTCTCTCTCCCTCTCTCCTCTCTCTCTCTCTCTCTCTCTATATATATATATATATATATATATATATATATATATATATATATATATATATATATATATATATATTCATAAATATATGCATGATAACAATAATAATAACAACTATAATAACAATAACCATAACAATGATTACTATCATTACCATCACTACATCATCATTATGCGATTCCTGCGCAACAGAAAGGAAGGCCAGACAGGTGTTGGCAACCAAAAGGAGGCAGAAGGACAGACAGGTGAAAGAAGGAAGAGGCGGGTCGAGGTGTAACTGAGAATAGATATGCAAATGAGGAAGGCGCTTTGTGGGATTTTCGTATATAGGGAATGGGAGAGAGAAGGTTGATGTGTAAAGGGATAGGAGGGGGAGGATAGAGGAGGATAGGGGAGGAAGAGGAGGAGGAGGAAAAAGGGGAGGAAGAGGAGGAGAAAGGGGAGGATAGGAGAGGAAGAGAAGGAAGAGGAGAAAGGGGAGGATAGGGGAGGAATAGGAGGAGAAAGGGGAGGATAGGGGAGGAAGAGGAGGAGGGGGAGAAAGGGGAGCAACAGGAGGAGGAGATGGACAGGGGAGGAAGGGGAGGATAGCGATGGAAAGGGAGGAACGTTTGGAGAAAGATGAGGTGGAGACAGGAATTAGGAGGAGCAAGATGAGAGAGAGAGAGAGAGAGAGAGAGAGAGAGAGAGAGAGAGAGAGAGAGAGAGAGAGAGAGAGAGAGAGAGAGAGAGAGAGAGAGAGAGAGAGATAGAGTCACAGAGAGAGAGTGTGTGTGTGTGTGTGCATGAGAGAGAGAGAGGGGGAGAGAAAGAGAGAGAGAGATGAGAGAGAGAGAGAGAGGGAGAGAGAGAGAGAGAGAGAGAGAGAGAGAGAGAGAGAGAGAGAGAG
>NC_091574.1:19005538-19008038 GCF_042767895.1 Penaeus vannamei
GTATATATGTATATATATATATATATATATATATATATATATATATATATATATATATATTTATATATATATATATATGTATATATATATATATATATATATATATATATATATATATATATATATATATATATATATATATATATATATATATATATATATATATACATATGCATATATATATATATATATATATATGTATATATATATATATATATATATATATATATATATATATATATATATATATATATGCATACATATATATCGCAAACATCTAACTTTTATCTCATCAACCCGAAAGGTAAAGGAGAAAAAATCAATATTTCTCCGAGATTCCGTCCCCGCTCTGAGCTTCAGCACCGCTATTGTAGAACCAACCCATGAAGCGAAAGAAAAAGAGAAATAATAAAAAAAACAATGAGGAAATAACAGCAATAATGAAAATTCAACAGTTCGGTTGCTTTATCGATGCAAGAACTCTATGATGCAAGAATCTGATCAGTTATTGTTCAGTGGAGTGAAGGAGGAGGAGGGGGGGGGAGGCACTGAGGTATGTGGAGGTAAGTGACGTATTTCCTCCGTGCCTCGTGTTGCCTCCGCCGGGAAATTCGGCTTCAACTTGCCCTGTTGAAGGTAGCGACGCGCTTCGTGCTCCTCCCACCTGGGCGCCAGCCAGGCGGCAAGACAGGGACATAGCGTTTGTATATTGCGCTTTGTAAATAATTGTTATGTGCGCGGTAATTGGATGCTGTGTGTTCTATTTTACGGTTTGTAAAGAACTCATTTTATGGAAGGCAGTGTTATTTTCGCACGTTGTTCGAAAATTCGCCACACACACACGCATAGAAATATATATATATATATATATATATATATATATATATATATATATATATATATACATATACATATATATACATACATATATATACATACATATATATATATATATATATATATATATATATATATATATATATATATATATATATATTAGAATGTGGAATATTAGAAATGAATAGTCTTCGCTATGGCAAAGATATATTGAGGCAGACTGAGAGTTACACATATTACCATGGATTCTGATGGAATACATGTGTCGGTGTTTGATATTTTCAGCTACGTCTTCGATTCCTCTGATGCACTGACCTACAGGTGAACATGCATATCAACTTCAACAATAACAATATTCAAAATTATGCTTTAAAGATAACAGTCTTCCAAACCATTGTATAAATAAACCTAATGACCTTTTCCTGTTGCTTTTTCTATTTCAGAAGAGATTATATATTCTCTAGATTATTTCTACTTTTAATCTTGGATATACAGGATGCTATATTCTTACACATAAACCCATACCCCTAGACTATGAGAATATAAACGAATATTCTCTAAAAGTTTTCTTACCTATTATGATCAAGCTTACCTGTAATAATGTTCTGCACAAAAAAAAATCTGTGTAGGGTTAATTAGCGAGTTGAACGGAGCTAATTAACGCTATGCAAAACAGCAAAAACAAGGGAGGGGCGGGGGAGGGAGGGAGGGAGGGAGGGAGGTAGAGAGGCAGGGGGGGGGTATGAGGAGACGGAACTGGGAAGGACTGTAGTGGAAAGGGAGGGGAGGGAGGGAGTGAAGGGGTGGTGTGGGGAGAAGGGAGATGGGACAGATAATAGGAGGGAAGGAGGGAGAGGGGAGGGAAGGGAAGGGGGGTGTGGAGGGGGAAGGGGGCAAGGAAGGACGATAGGAGGGGAGGGGGAGAGAGGGGAGTGAAGGGTGGTGTGGGGAGAAGGGAGATGGGACAGATAATAGGGAGGGGAAAGGGGAGGGAGGGAGGGAAGGAAGGGGGTGTGAGGGGAAGGGGGCAAGGGAAGGACGATAGAGAGGAGGGGGGGAGAGAGGGAGTGAAGGGTGCGTGTGGGGAGAAAGGGAGGGATGGGACAGATAATAGGAGGGGAAAGGGGAGGGAGGGAGGGAGGGAAGGAAGGGGGTGTGAGGGGAAGAGGGGCAAGGAAGGACGATAGGAAGGGGGGGGGGAGAGAGGGAGGGAAGGGTGGTGTGGGGGAGGAAGGGAGATGGGACTGGATAATAGGAGGGAAAGGTAGAGGAGGGAGGGAGGGAACGGGGCAAGGAAGGACAGTAGAAGGGGAGGGAGTGAGGGAGGAGAGTGGGTGGAGGGGGCAGGCAGGGGAGGGGTTTTCTGAAGAATGGGAGGGGGAGGGTAGGCAAGTCTGGGGGAGTGGGGGTACGGGTAGTGGAAGGTAGGGTTGGTATTAAAGAAGGGAGGGAGAGAGGGGGTGGATCTGAGGGAAGGTCGAGGGAGCAGGGGGCTAAACAGTCTGGGGGCTAGGAGGGGAAGGGAGGGGGAGGTGGAGGGATCGGTGCAGAGAGGGAGGAGGAAGGGGGAGGGACGGTCAGAGAGAAGGAGGGAGAGGGGAGGGACACCAGGAGAGGAGGGGGAAGGGGGAGGGACAGTCAGAGAGAGAATATGGAGGAGGGA
>NC_091574.1:19013038-19023038 GCF_042767895.1 Penaeus vannamei
TATTAGCAGAGAGAGAGAGAGAGAGAGAGAGAGAGAGAGAGAGGGAGGGAGAGAGAGAGAGAGAGAGAGAGAGAGAGAGAGAGAGAGAGAGAGAGAGAGAGGCGGAAAGATGAGAGAGAGAAAGAGAAAGAAAGTGAGAGAGAGAGAGAGACAGAGACAGAGAGAGGCGGGAAGATGAGAGAGAGAGAGAAAGAGAGAGAGAGAGAGAGAGAGAGAGAGAGACAGAGAGAAAGAGAGAGAGAGAGAGAAGGTGAGAGAGAGACAGAGATAGATAAAGAGAGACAGAGAGAGACAGAGAGAGAGAAGGTGAGAGATAGATAGATAGATAGATAGAGAGAGAGAGAGAGAGAGGAGAGGGAGAGACAGAGAGAGAGAGAGAGAGAGAGAG
The DNA here is from genome assembly GCF_042767895.1 of Penaeus vannamei. Classification (NCBI taxonomy): domain Eukaryota; kingdom Metazoa; phylum Arthropoda; class Malacostraca; order Decapoda; family Penaeidae; genus Penaeus; species Penaeus vannamei. The sequence continues at coordinate 19,013,427 of NC_091574.1, forward strand.
AGAGAGAGAGAGAGAGAGGCGGGAAGGTGAGAGAGAGGGAGAGAGAGAGAGAGAGAGAGAGGCGGGAAGATGAGAGAGAGAGAGAGAGAGAGAGAGAGAGAGAGAGAGAGAGAGAGAGAGAGAGAGAGAGAGAGAGAGAGAGAGAGAGGGAGAGAGAGAGAGAGAGAGAGAGAGAGAGAGAGAGAGAGAGAGAGAGAGAGAGAGAGAGAGAGAGATAAGGAGGAAGAGAGAGAGAGAGAGAGAGAGAGAGAGAGAGAGAGAGAGAGAGAGAGAGAGAGAGAGAGAGAGAGAGAGAGAGAGAGAGAGAGAGAGAGAGAAAGAGAGAGTGAAACACCTGGAACCCCGTTACTATGAACTGCCATTGCACCTCTTTTAACGCCAGATTAGATCCTTCCTAATCCAAAACTAAAAAACTAAAAAAAAAAAAAAAAAAAAAAATGCAATCCAATTTTACCGGATTAACATCGTCGGTGTGTTGACAACCTCTCTCTTCTGTCGCTGGCAACCTTGGTCAGCAAGATTATGATTTTGATCGGTGTGAAATCTAAGATTCAGTTGGATGTGTTCGAGTTTTTTTGTTTCGAAGGAATAATAAATAAATAGAGATATTAAAAGAATGACAATAAATAGATAGATAAAAATGAATAGATAAAGATTAGAAAAACGAATAAAAAAGAGTACAGAACGGATATAGGAAGAAGAAAATGAAGAAGTTAGGAAGAAAGATGATGTTGACGAATGAAGGAGAAGAAAAGGAAGAAAGATGAAGATGATGAAAGGAAAAGAAGAAGGAAGAAAAAAAGATGATGCTGATGGGGGAAGAAGAAGAAAAGGTGAAAATGTTACACATCATGTAAAAAAATAATTGTTCTGCAAAAGCAATTACGTACACGAAAATAAATTCACAGTACCACGGTTATTATTATAAACCTTTATCTATTGATCTTTATCATTATCATTATGCCAATTATCATTATCATTATCATTAGTTTCATTATTATAGCTATTACTATGACATTATCTTACTATCATCATCATCATTATCATTATCATTGCTATTATCATTATTATTATAATCATTTTTTATTTCAATTATCATTATTACTATTATTTTCATATGATGATTATTATTGCTGTTATTATCATTAATATTATCATTATTATCATTATATCATTATTATTATTATCACTGTCATCATTATCATCAATATTATTACTATTACCTTCTGCAAGTATATGAAAAGTATGCATTACATGTTTTGGAAGAATATTTTAAGGATTTTATACTCATCCTACCTGAAATTATTTATTTACCTATCATATCAAAACAAAAGCAGGCCGATTTATCTCCGAAGTACCACGAAAATTATTCCCTTCCTATGAATGAATTAACCAATTGCAAATAGTTTAAGGATTTTTTTTTTACTCGAACCTGTGCTTTCGAAATACAAGGCGTGGGGGGGGAGGGGGGAGAAGAAAGGGAAGAGGGAAGGCACGAGGGAAGGAGCAAGGGAAATAGGGAGGGAGTAAAGTTGGAAGAGAGAAGAGATAAAGAGGAAGAAGGATATATATATATATATATATATATATATATATATATATATATATATATATATAAAGAGAGAGAGAGAGAGAGAGAGAGAGAGAGAGATAAGAGGAAGAGGAAGAGGGAGACGGAGAGGGAGGGAGAGAGAGAGAGAGAGAGAGAGAGAGAGAGAGAAGAGATAAGAGGAGAGAGAGAGAGAGAGAGAGAGAGAGAGAGAGAGAGAGAGAGAGAGAGAGAGAGAGAGAGAGAGAGAGAGAGAGAGAGAGAGAGACCCATAGATAAACTCACGGCCTTATTAACACAACAAACTCCCGTTATATTATAAGGCAAGCTTAGCAAGCCACGGTAAAAAAAACGAATGGACTTTATTTATACATTCTCCTTACACGTGAGAAGGTTGGAAACCGCGTATTAACGCCAGAGGAGAAGAGGGAAGCGAGAAATATATCAATAGTGGTCTTTTACCTGTCTGCGTGTAAAGGAACCCCGCTACTGACTCCCTTGTTATCGGTACTATTGAAGAAATGAGGACCAGCACGCGATGGTGGTTGGTTTTATGGGTGAACTATCCTTCGTGGTCTTTAAAGATCTTTAATGGTAATTATGGTCGGTCGTTTTCTTTTTTCTTGTTTTTTCCTTTCTCTGTCCATCATTTTTTTTTATCTCTCTTTGTCTCTACCTCTCTCTTTCTTTGTCTCTCTCTCTCTCTCTCTCTCTCTCTCTCTCTCTCTCTCTCTCTCTCTCTCTCTCTCTCTCTCCCTCTACCTCTACCTCTACCTCTAGGTCTACCTCTACCTCTACCTCTCCCACTCCCACTCCCACTCCCACTCCCACTCCCACTCCCACTCCCACTCCCACTCCCACTCCCTCTCCCTCTCCCTCTCCCTCTCTCGCTCATGGAGTCCCACAGGGCTCCATCTTGGGACCCATTCTGTTTCTTCTTTACATCAATGATATTGTCAATGCGAGCTGTCTGAGCTTCACTCTCTATGCTGATGATACTTGCTGTTACGCTTCGGGGCACTCCATTATAGATTTGATCAACTCCACAAACAGGGAAATGATAAGTATAAGAAGATGGATGACTCTAAATAGGCTTACCCTGAATGTCGACAAGACACATTATATAATTTTTCATAGGAATAAAGACATGCCTCCTGTTATACCTCATGTCAATGTCGCAAATGTCCCAATCAAAAGGGTTTTTCATACTAAGTTCCTTGGGATTCACATTGATTCTCAATTAAATTGGAAATCTCACATAGGCAATGTAGTCTCTAAACTAAATAAACTTTGTGGACTTCATCAATTGCGCAAAACATTACCCTTGAAAGCCTTACAGCAATTATATTACACACTGGTTTACCCACATTTTATTTATGGGCAAACTATTTGGGGAGCTACATGCTCTACCTCACTTAAACCTTTACTTGTAACTAAAAAGAATTGTGCGTAGCATCTTAGGTCTTAGAAGAAATGATCACACTCACGAAGCCTTCCTAAATCTCAGAATTCTAAAAATCAAGGAAATTAATACTTACTGCTGTGCACTCTTTGTTTTTAAAAGCCTAAATTCCCAAAGCAATGACATGTTTCACCACAGAACTAACGACAGATATCCCCTAAGAGGTAATGACATGCTAGATGTTCCATTCATGCAGTCTGATCAATCTAAATCATGTATACTATATCATGGACCAACTCTCTGGAATGCTCTTCCTGATGATGTACGTAGCTGTGCTACTTTGTCAACCTTTAAACGATCACTGAAATGTTTTTTGTTGTCACGGTATATCATATAATATTTAACTGTACTTCATTTATATTATATTTTTCTATTATTTGCCCTTGCATCTTTGTATTCTCTCCCATACTGTAATTATCTGTGTAATTATGTATATATTTGTGTATGTCTGTGTGGAGGTATGTATATGTATATTTGTATGTATATGTTCATGTTTATATATGAGTATGTATACGTGTATGCCTATGTAGGTATGCGTGTATATTTATATTTATACATATAATGTATGTCTTATGCTATTCTGCCTGTAATTTCCTTTAATATCATTATGTATAATGTCATTCAGTATTAATATAATTAGTTTACTTATTTAAATACATTATGTCCTGATTTATCTTCCTAGTTTTTAATGTTTAATACTTCAAGGGGCCTTCCTAAGGGAGTTTCACTCCTGGAGGGCTCAGCCATACCACTAGTGTAATATGTTGTATTTTTGTTGATGTATTGTATTTGGCTAAATAAATTATTTGATTCTGATTCTGATTCTGATTCCACCATCACAAGAAACACTGCATAACACACCAAACAAACAATCCACATGACAGCTGAGCGGACAGTCAGAAACCACAATTTCTCTCAAACATTCGCACGAAATAGTTCTACCCTTCCTAAGAGGCGGAGAGCCATTGTAGTCAGCGCAGTCTTTTAAAATCCTTTGTGCTAATTCCTCAGCGACCTTCATTGTCAAGGCGAGTAGTAAAGTAACTGATTGGGTTCGCGCTGTGTCCGAATGCGATGATTTTATGAGTCCATTTTAGGGCGCAAAAAGTATTCTCTCTCCCTCTCTTTCTCTGTCTGTCTCTCTCTCTCTCTCTCTCTCTCTCTCTCTCTCTCTCTCTCTCTCTCTCTCTCTCCCTTTCTCTCTAATAACAAGAGTGATTGTTGTTATTATTATCGATAACAATAATGCTGATAATAATAACAACAATAACGATAATAATCATTAATAATAATAGTTATTATGATAATAATGATAATAATAGTGATAATATTAGTAATGGTAAAAATAGTAATGATAAAGATAAGTATAACGATGATAATAATAATAACAATCGTAATGAAATAATAAAGATGATGAAGACGATTATGATGATGATGATGTTAATAATAAGAATGATGATAATAATGATGGTGATAATGATAATGATGATAATAATAATGACAATAGGAATGATAATAATAAGGATAATAATAATAATAATAGTAATAATAATAATAGTAATAATAATGATATTGACCAAGCATATATAAAAAGTTTTTGTTGTTATTACTGTTATTCGTATAATAATAACCATCATTATTATCTTAATTATTAGTAGCGGTAGCAGTATCATTATCATCATTGTTATTGCCATGATCATTGCAATCATAATTTACCTTATCATCATCTTTATTGTCATCATCATTATTATCAACAGTATCATTATCCTTATCACCAGCAATATCAACAATAAAGTAGCAAATAGCATCATAATCATACAGATGTTTACAGCCATTATTAGCACTAATCACTATACTGGTCATTACACAAATGCTTCGTGATATAAAATGAAATTATCACAATACCGAAAAAAAGCTATAAACACGCACACACATCCTCCCCCTCCCTCTCCCATACCACTCCTCCTCCCCTTTCCCCTCCCCATCCGTCTCCCCCTCTCCCCTCCCTATGCCCTTCCCCTCCCACTCCCTCACTCCCCCTTTCCCCTCCTTCTCCCCCACTCCTCCCCTACCCCTCTCCCTCTCCCCTCCCCGACCTCCTCTCCTCCCCCTTCCCCCTCTCCCCTTCCTTTCCCCTCCCCCTCCCCCTCCCCCCTCCACCCATTAAGCGGCTGACAAACTCATTGGTTCACCTCATAAACAGTGAGGAAAACAAGAGGAAGATTAATGAGGTGATGGGCCTTCATTGATGTATTTCATTTCTAAACAGATATGCAGATGGGAGGGAGGGAGGGAGGGAAGGGGAGGGAGGGAGGGAGGGGGAGGGATGGAAAAGAGAGGGAGAGGGAAGAGGGAAGGCATGAGGGAGGGTGGAAGGGAAGGAGGGAGGGAGGAAATGTTAGAAGAGAGAAGAGATAAGGAGGAAGAGAGAGAGAGAGAGATCCAGAGATAAGTCAGAGGAAGAACAAGAGAAAGAGAGTGAGAGAAAACAAGAGAAAGAAAAAGAGAGAACGAGAGAAAGAAAGAAAGAAAGAGCAAGAGAAAGCGACCACAGCATCCCTAGTCGAAGAACAGACAGCCCCTTCCCCCCTTCCCCCCCTTACCCACTCTTAATCCCTCACCACTCCTTAACCCCCCCACCCCCTCCCCCTTCCCCTACAAAAAAAAAAAAAAAAAAAAGCCGAAAGAAAACTGAAATTCCACTTTTTTTCTTTTAGTCCCTCACCACCCCTTAGTCCCCCACCCCTACCCCCACCCCTTCCTCCCTTCCCTTACAAAAAGAAAGAAAAAAAGCCGAAAGAAAACCGAAATTCCACTTTTTTTTTCTTCCAAAGAGAGAAAAAGACACTAATGGTTATAAAACAAGCTCCGCGATGTTAATTAATTGCCCATTAATTAAACTTCGGCGGTAGTTTGAGAAGAAAACTTGTCTTTAAGTAGCTGTTGTGTCGCCGACAAATCACTAAACTTGCGGTAGAAATAAAAAGAAAAGTGTCAATAAAAAGGCTGCGAAAATCAGGATAATAGTGATAGTAATGATGATAACAATGATAAGGATAAATGGTAATGACCACAATGATGATGATAGTAATGATGATGGAGAGAAAGAGAGAGAGAGAGAGAGAGAGAGAGAGAGAGAGAGAGAGAGAGAGAGAGAGAGAGAGAGAGAGAGAGAGAGAGAGAGAGAGAGAGAGAGAGAGAAAGAGAAAGAGAAAGATGACAGAAAAGACAAAGGAAAAGAAGAACGAAAATATATCTCTACAATCTCCTTAGTCTACCAATGGGTTAATCTCCAGTCGATACCTTTCCATTGCTCCAGTATGTCTACTCCCTTCTACAAACTTCCCTTCCCTCTCCTCCCCTTACCTTCCTTCCCCTAACCCCCCTTTCCTCCTCCACCTCCCTTTTCTATCCTTTCCCTCCCTTCGCTTACTTCCCTTTCCTTTTTTTCCTTTCCCTTCCCTCTCTCTCTCTCCCACCTCCATTTTCCTTTCCCTCCTTCCATTTCTTTCCGTCCTTTCCTTTCCCATCTCTTACTTCCCTTTCCTCTCTACCTCCCTTTTCTATGCCTTCCCTCCCTTCGCATTCCCTACCTCCCTTCTCTTTCTCTCCATTTCCTTACCCCCTTTTTCCTTCCCTTCTCTTCCCTTCCATTACCTCCCCTCCCCTACTCTTCGCTTCTCTTCCCTTTCATTACCTCCCCTCCCCTACTCTTCCCTTCACGTCCTTCTCTTCTCCTTCCTTCCACTCCCCTTTCCTTTCTCCTCCTCTCCTCTACTCTTCCCCTCTCTCTCCCTTTCGTCCATTATCCCTAAATGCTTATCACTGGCTTTTAAATAATCCAAAATCAGCTGATCTCCGTTTCTCACTGCACCAGCTGTTACCTCGTCCGGTGATAAGTACTGTGGAGAAGCGAGGGTAGATCTTTATCACAGGCCTAAAACCTCCTGTAGGGTTATTACGTGTTAAAAATCTCTGTAAGAGCGAGACAACAATAGGTAATGGAGAATGGTAATTTGATGTGTAATGTTTGTTACAGGGATTTCGCTTGTACACTGGCTTTGTTGCTGTCTCTTTCTCCTTACTCCTCTTTCTCTGTCTCTTTTTCTTTCTTCCTTTCTCTCTCTCTGTCTTTCTCCCTCTTTTTCGCCTGATGCGGTGTTATATTATGAAAATAGCTAGTTAACGTAAGCTTTGCTAAAAGGTGAAGAATAAAAAGAAAATGAACAAAAATAACTACTTTATAATTAAAAAGAAAGAAAGAAAGAAAAGAAATATATATATATATATACATATATATATAAATATATATATACATATATATATATATATATATATATATATATATATATATATATATATATACATATATATAACCAAAAGAAAGAACAAAGAAATAGGAAAAATGTAACTCAAAGAAGATAAAGAAAGAAGAAAGCGATAAAAAATAACTTTATAGCCCCAAAAGAAAGAAAAGTAAGAAAGAAAGAAAGAAAGAAAAAATTGACTTCCACATATATGCAAATTTCCAACAACTTATAAGGAGTAATGTAGGGTAATTACACCAAAACATTATCATATAAAGTGGGAGAAGAAACGAAGAAATAACGAAGGAAGATAAAGGTCAAGAAAACGAGACAGCTGTCTGCAGGATGTCCTCTGACGTCATCGGCACAGGTGGTGCTTCGGTAAATAAAATGACATAATAAAATTCCATCATAAACTTCGCAGAATAAGCTAATGCATTCACATGGCAATATATACATATAATAAAGATAAAAGATATTCATAATATTGCACGTGCATATACTTTTCTCTATTAAGAATGCAATCAAGATAATGAAAACCTGAATGCCATACATCACTTATAAATAAATGGTTCGAGTTGAATGGCCACTCTGTAACAAAGGCCGCCCTTTCTGCGCCGCCATACAGAGGCTTGTCTACAGGGGAAGAAGGGCGTAACTTGCTGTAATATCTCCGCGTTTGGTAATATTTTGTAATTTCAGATAATCTTTTTGATAAGGCTGATTACACATGGAAAGTCTTGTAGATATAGATATAAGATATCAACAGTAAATGGATGAGTAAGGTTCAATATACTCGGTATATTGTATTAGTAACACGACAATTAAGGTACTTAAAAAGATCTTCTGTCGCTTGTAAAAAAAAGGATAAAAGAAACTTAATTTGCATGTCTCTAGATCCGCTGTTCGATAAGATAAACCCTCTACGTAGAGTCTTTAGTCATGAATAGATATTTACATGAGTTTCCCCTGCCACGTCAGCCCACATTCAATTAAAGAAAATGGGCCTTGGTTACCCCTGTACCCTAGCTGTCAGCTGCACAATGGAAGTGAATAATACTGATCTTTTTATATGGGAGTTGATATCTGATGTATTCATGCGCAGCCACGGCGTCTTAGAACCCGGCTCGCTGGCTTGGGCGCCTTCGGACTAAGGCCTTCCTCGCGCTTGGGTTTGAAGCGCAACAAAGGAGAGACATAGTTCGTGATTGTTGTTGGGCGGGGAGACTGAATCACGTTCCTTGCATGTTGTCTCCTGGGGTAGCGTGCGTGCGTGCGTGTTTGTTTGTGTTTGTTTGTGTTTGTGCGTGCGTGTGTGTGTGTGTGTGTGTGTGTGTGTGTGTGTATGTGTGTGTGTGTGTGTGTGTGTGTGTGTGTGTGTGTGTGTGTGTGTGTGTGTGAGATATAGTGAAAGAAAGGAAGACGGATAGATAGATAGTTGGAAGGAGAGAGAGGGGGATATATATATATATATATATATATATATATATATATATATATTTATATATATATACATACATATATATATATATAAATATACATACATACATATATATATATATATATATATATATATATATATATATAGAGAGAGAGAGAGAGAGAGAGAGAGAGAGAGAGAGAGAGAAAAGGAAGAGGGGGGTGGTAGATAAACAGTGAGAGAGAAAAAAACTGTTTATATAGGTTTGCGTGTCCGCGTCTATTATGCGTATATATCTATGGAAGAATCCGTATCATACCATGAAAAATGAAGTAACTCGTGAAAAAAATAACAGTTTAATATCAAAATGTTGAATAAAGAATATATGTACTCACTCCATTTCGAAGATTTGAAATATGCTTAAGAGTAAATCAGAAGCAAACTGATAAAAAAAAGTAACATATGATCACAGTGAAATAAAAGAGACGACAATGAAGATCGGAGAAGAGGAGGAGGAGAAGGAAGAAGAAGAAAATGAGGAGGAGGAGAAAGAAGAAAAGAGAAGGGTTAGGAAGAGAACAAGGAGAAAGAAGACGTGGAAAAACAAGAAGAAAATGAAGGAAAAAAAATAAGAAGAGGAGGAGGAGAAAAATAAACAAACTTGATAGCAAGAAAACTGAGCAAGCGCAGACAAAAGAGGAGAGGAGGAGATGGTGGTGAAGGTGGGGGACAAAACAGGGTAGGGAGAGAGAGAGAGAGAGAGAGAGAGAATGATAGACGAGAAAGAGAAAGAGAGATAGAGAGCGAGAGAGAAGAAGAAAGAAGAGAGAGAGAGAGAGAGAGAGAGAGAGAGAGAGAGAGAAAGAGGCGGGGG
>NC_091574.1:19030538-19033038 GCF_042767895.1 Penaeus vannamei
ATGACACTGTCTTCCTTTTCCACTCCTGGAGCGCATAGAGGCCAGCACACTACCAGACTTCAAGGAAATTTGTGCTCGAGTCTCTGCAAGGTCAAGAGGTGGTGCCCAGGTATGTCGTTGGTCACCTGCCAAGTGCCTGGTAAATAAAGTGGAGGGGGGAGGAAGGTGGGGGGGGGGGGGGCGTTTGAGACTCTCACGGGTTGTGTGTGGACAGGTAGGTGTACAGGCGGTGTGCGAGTTCGTGCGTGTGTGTAGGAGTGTGTGTGTGTGTGTGTTTTCCTGTTTGTTTGCTTATGTACGTGCATGTGTTTGAATGCGTGTGTATGTGTCTGCAATTCGTGCGTTAAATCGTAAGAGTAAGCGTTCGTGTTTGCATGCGACTTGCTTCCGTGCTTCCATTATTGCCTCTGCATCAATACATTGCAAAACACAAGTCTATCGCCACACATCACGAGACGAGGCTGCAAGGAAGCGCGTCGCCGACACCACCCGGGAGAAACCACTCGCAACCTCTCCCAGCGAACGTGGGCAGTGCTGGCGCCGCCTCCACAGGGCCCCTTGTCAAAGAGCGCTTCTAACTCAGCCACTCCCGCTAGGACGAGTCGTAAATTTGTCGTGCTTTCGTGCTTTCGTGCTTTCGTGCCCTCGGAGGCCTTTGGGGCGTGGAGCCGTTCTCGGGAGGGATTTTTGGGCGAGGGAGAGAGCGAGGGATGTTGTCGAGTCACTGTGGGAAATATTTTGCTTTCCGAATGGCTGTGGAGGAATTTATCTGATGTTGATGCTTTTAGGAATTCTGGGTCTTGTAAGAAAGGTGTTCAGTAACAAATACATACTCAGAAAGAAAGAAAGAGATAGATAGATAGATAGAGAGAGAGAGAGAGAGAGAGAGAGAGAGAGAGAGAGAGAGAGAGAGAGAGAGAGAGAGAGAGAGAGAGAGAGAGAGAGAGAGAGAGAGAGAGATAATAGTAATAATGATAATGATGATGATAATAATAATAATAATAACAATAATGATAATAATAATAATAATGGTGATGATGACGATAACGATGATAATAATAATGTTAGTAATAATTACGATAATGATACTGCTAATAAAATGCAGTTGATATCTGTAATAAACATCCGATTTCAACAATATAATGTCCTAAGCATTTTGCCCGAGCACAATGAACTGTCAGACTTCATGGCGTTTCATGAATTCAAAGCTTCATTTGCAGCTTCAGAGTTCTAAAGGGAGCCTTGCGTTGCAGAATAAAGTCTGCGCCATTTGCACAGCGCCTGGCATTTGCGACGAAAGCTATGCAATTAAGAGATTCCCAAAAGTGATCGTTCACCGTCGGAAGGAACAGGTGGGGAGATAAAGACGGGAAAAAATAGTCGTCCATTTTAATCGTAGATAGATAAAGAAACAGCTCTGTTTGTGAACTTAATAAAAGCCGTCGACGTCGGAATTCCTGCAAAGGACAGATTGAAAAAGGACTCACGGAGTAAAGAAGAAAAAAAGAAACGTACACACACACACACACACATATATATGTGTGTGTGTGTGGGGGGGGCATGGGTGTGGGTGTGTCTGGTTGTGTTTATCACAGTAAAAGAGATAAAAAAATATATATAAATAATTAGATAAATAAAAAATCTCATAGCAATAATAAAAAAGTAAACGCATACAGTAAAAAAAGAAGAAAAAAATAGAGTAAAAAAGAAGAAAAAAACAGAGTAAAAACAAATAAACAAACAAATCAATCAGCACATCTACAAAACAAAGCCTAACGTCGCCTCGTGGATTCAAGGTTGACAAGTGGGGTTTGTTGATTGGCTGTTGATTTTGTTGCCTTGAAGTCATCCTACTTTCTTTGGATATTGAAACGCATGTTTTTTGTTTGTTTCCTTGTTTTTCTCTTACTCAACCAAATATCTTTTTTTGTTAAACGGTAATTTTTTTTTTAGGGGGGGAGATTTTTTTTTTTACTCAACCAAATATTTTTTTTCGCTAATTTGGTCAAATATATATATATATATATATATATATATATATATATATATATATATATGTATATATATATATATATATATATATATATATATATATATATATATATATATATATATATATATATATATAATGGGGGGAGGGGGGACGGGAGATTTTGTGAAGAATAATTTAGTTGTTGTTTTTTGAAGATCTGGATCATTTAGTAGTTTTGATAAACTTGTTAAAGTCACTTTTTGAAATAAAGGCTATTTTTCTTTTAGTTCTCTATTACTTAATTAACTTTCTTGTATATTTATTAGTTTTTATTTTTTATGTTTTTTATTTCTTATTTTGTTTCTTATTGATGTTCTGTTTTCCCTTCATTTGTTTAATCGAAAGAACCAACGTCTATTTGCAAACGAGAGAGTGAGATCTAATTTTATATAAAAAAAAACTCTCTCTCTCTCACACACACACACACTCTCTCTCTCTAGTGCCTTTATTTTTTTCTCTTTTTCTTTT
>NC_091574.1:19043038-19045538 GCF_042767895.1 Penaeus vannamei
GTTTAATCATAATGAATGATGGGTTACGCAAGAAGGAGGTTAGTCATGGAGTCGTTTTTAACTCCCTGTTCTCTAAATCAATTTCACACCCGCATCCTACTCTCAGGCCGACTGCTGCCCCGCGATAAATATCCCGCACTCGACCTCTTCTTGAGTGTGATCCCGAGGAGTGTGTGTCTGCTTAAGCTTCAGGCAGGGTGGGAGGGAGGAGGGAGGGGGGGAGGACAGGGGGAGGACGGGGAAAGTGGGAGAGGGAGGGAGGGAGGGAGGACAGAGGGAGGACGGGGAAGGAGGGAGGACAGAGGGAGAGAGAGGGAGGGAGGGAGGACAGAGGGAGAGAGAGAGAGAGGGAGGGAGGACAGAGGGAGCACGGGGAAGGAGGGAGGACAGAGGGAGAGAGAGGGAGGGAGGGAGGACAGAGGGAGAGGGAGGGAGGGAGGAGAGGGAGAGGATGAGAAGGGGAGGGAGGGATGGGTGCGCATGGCCATCGTCTGCTTTACGAGGTGGTAGTAAACGTGGCATCACTCCGCCTTGTGAATGAAACCCGGCGCTTGCAACTGCTGATGACAACAGCGCCTTGGTCAGTAGGTGGCGGGGGGAGGGAGGGGGATGGGGGAAAGGCGAGGGGGAGGGAGGGGGATGGGGGGAAAGGAGAGGGGGAGGGAGGGATGAGTTGACATGTGGGGGGGGGGGGCAGGGTGAAGTCGCTCATGCTGTTTATGCGATTGTGATGAAGACTAATCTCCTTCATGAATGGAATGCTGCCGGCCAGAGCGAGTGTGCACTAAGTTGCGAAGCTTTCATTGGTCTTATCATAACAGCTAATTGACTTAATGTGTGTTTAACTTTCATCCAGCGTAAATGGCAAGGCTTGCTTGGGGGAACGAGGCGGTTTAGACCCCTGACTGAGGCGCTTTGTTGTTTACGCTTTTTGTCTGACCGTTAAACCGCCTTTTGTGTCATCGTCATTACTTGTTCTCGCCAATGAGGAATAAAGCGTAACGGAGACTGCATTACGAACAGCGAAAATAGGCGCGGAATTAATGAGCAGGCAACAGCTGATCAGCCTGAAGGAGACACCGAAGACGCGGCACTCAGTCCGGGTGGGTCTTTCGGAGAAGATGAAAATGAAGAGGAGGAGGAGAGGCGATTATCCGTTTATTTATCAGCAAAGATGGAGTGCGATCAGAAGAGGGGAATGACATTGATTTAGGTGATTGAAAAATCTACTATATCTTAATGTTATTGTTACTGCAGTTTTTGTAATTAACATCATCTTTATTAGTATCAATATTAATACCATTACTAACCTTGTCACTTTCCCCACCACCGTGGCGCCATCACCAAGCAGCTAATTTTTTATTTAGTCTAATTCGAAACATCTCATGAGCCACCCACGTATGCACCCCCCCCCCACCTTTCCCCCTTCGCCTCCCCTCCCTTTCCCCCTTCGCCCCCCCCGTTCTTCGTCTTCAACCCAGTAGCATTTCTTATGACGTCACGAACGCCTTCCAAGAGCCAGGAATTTCCTTGCCATGTCATTCTCCGACTCCATAATAAAAGTATATTCAGTTGGAAATAAGCTTTCTCGGAATTTCGAGGAACGAAATATAATAATAATAATGATAAATCGTAGACATTAATGCGTATTTCTGTTCTGGTTGAATTGAATTTTGAAGAATTAATTAACACATGTATTTTGAATTGAATACGACAAATAGTACTTCTTTTTCCCCGAAAAAAATACTACTCAAACATTTTCATGTCTATTGAGGGTTCTATAACTGATCGATTTTTAAGATAGTTTTCAACAGAACCGATCCGTTGTGAGTGTATATCATATAGTATGCATTTTCTTTCGATTACTGTATTACTGTATTTATCTCTCAATCTGTACATGGAAAATGTACAGATTTATACAAAAAAAAAAAAAAAAAAAAACATAAAGTACCATTCACAAGCATGATACAATTTAAATGGAGTGCTTGCATTGCGGACACGAAAGACAAAAAAACAAACATAAACCACGGAGGAGGGGGGGGGGGGTAAGGCTGCGAAATCGATCGTGGATATTGCAAACAGATTTCAGTACAAATCATTGATGTTTTGTACTTTGTAATCTTTACTGACTGATTCCTTTTTTGCTGGCATCATCATCACCAGTACAATTGTCACTATCATTACAGTTTTGTTGTTATTTCTGACGTTACTCCCATAATTATTATCATTTATGTTATTGGTCCTATCACCATCATTATCATCGTCATCATCGACATCGTAGTCATCGTCATCATCATTACCATCATCACCTTCATTTTCATCATCATCGTTGCTATCGCTGTTATTATCATCATCCGTGTTATTCTCATGATTATTTTTTTCTTTATTATTGTCATTACTGTTGTTATCAATATTATAATTATTATTATTATCTTAATTGTTATTATGATTGATAGTACCATTATTAGTAGTAGCAGTAGTAGCAGTAGTATCAAAACTA
>NC_091574.1:19050538-19058038 GCF_042767895.1 Penaeus vannamei
TTTTTTTTTTGGTCGGTTTATCTGTTTATTCCTATATCTTCTCATTCTCCCAAAACTCTTATTACTGATTTTTTTTTATCTGTTTCTACACTTTGCTTTATGCATAGTAATATATATATATATATATATATATATATATATATATATATATATATATATATATATATATATATATATATATATATATATATATATATTTTTTTTTTTTTTTTTTTTGGGGGGGAAGCCATCGTTCTAATTCTGTTCATTTCTATATCTTGGTTTACGCATCCTCCCAACACTCTCTCATTACTGATTTATTTGTTTATTTGTTTATCTATTTCTACACTTTGGTTCATGCATTTCCTCCCCCTCCCTTAATACGAATATGTCATCTTCTTTTATTCATTTTTTCTATTTATTTGGTTTCCGCACTTCGTCCCACGCTCCCTCTCTCAATTCTATTTTTGTTGTTGATTTATCTGTTTATTTCTACAGTTTGGTTTACCTCTTTCCTCAACCACTTCCTCTCTCTCAATACTTATATATTTTTTATTGTTATCCGTCTATTTATTTCCACAATTTGGTTTATGCATTTCCACGACTCTCACCCCCCCCCCACACCACCCCCTTTTCGATATTAATGTTTAGTTGTTTCTATCTATTTTTGCAATTGATTTACGCACACGCATATATCTATCTATCTATCTATCTATCTATCTATCTATCTATATTTATATATTATGTATTTATAACATACATACATATATATCATATATATATATATATATATATATATATATATATATATATATATATATATATATATATATATATATATATATATCATTCCTTATCTGTTTATTTCTACAGTTTGGTTTACGCATCATGCCCCCCCCCCCAAAAAAAAAAAAAAAAAAAGAACCCGCCCCAGACCCAACGAGTTAGTGTTCTCGAGCGTGACGGATCCTGTTGGGCGGCGTGAAAGGAGGAGGCGGGGGGGGGGGGGGAGGGGGAGGGGGCGGGGGCAGGGGGGGGTGTGGTTGTTCCTCCGGCGCCTCGACTTTCGGCAGGTTGCGGTTGCGATCAGCGTCGGTGCTAGACGAGGAAGTGGTGTGTGTGCGTGTGTGTTTGTGTACGTGGATATTCGTGGATTTTTCTCTCTCTCTCATACTGTCTGTTTGTCTGTTTCTCTCTTTGTGTGTCTCTCTCTCAATTATTCTCACTGTAACTTCTTCTTCTTTCTCTCTTTCTTCTTCTTCTTCTTTCTTCTTCTTCTTCTTCTTTCTTCTCTCTCCTTCTCTGCCTTTCTCTCCACACACACATACATACAGCCACATACATATATGTACAGTCATTATTTTTTTTCTTTATGCTTTACTCATTGATTTTAACAACCGTTTGTAAATTCCGGCTCTATATCAAAATGAACGTTTATGGCGCTGGGAAACGTTTATGCAAAGCGTGTTTCTCGGACGTTTCATTGTATCATCCATTTTATTGACGCACTTATTTTACGTTATTTTCCCTTCATCTATCACGTAATTTAGCCATTATTATCAATATCTTCTAAATCTACGAGGACCAGGTGGCACTTTGGACTTAAAAAAAAAAAAAAAAAAAAAGGTGTTGCTGCTGTTATAAGGCAAAAGCAGTATTCCTTCGAGACGCATATGGTACTTACAGTTTTGCATCAGATGTAAAGAGACGGAGGCAGAGGCAAAAACAAAAAGGGAGTAAGGAAAAGAAAAAGGAGATAAAGATAGAGATGGTGACACAGATAAATTGATTGATGGATATAAGGATAAATGGATGGGTAGAAAGATAGACAGATGGATTAATAAAAACATAGACAGAAGATGAATAGTGTGTGTGTGAGAGAGAGAAAGAGAGAGAGAGAGAGAGAGAGAGAGAGAGAGAGAGAGAGAGAGAGAGAGAGAGAGAGAGAGAGAGAGAGAGAGAGAGAGAGAGAGAGGGAGAAAGAGATAAAGATAGACAGATAGATAGATAAAGGAGAGGAGAGAGAGAGAGTGAGAGAGAGAGAGAGAGAGAGAGAGAGAGAGAGAGAGAGAGAGAGAGAGAGTGAGAGAGAGAGAGAGAGAAACAGAAGAATGAAAAAGAGGAAAACGCACAAACTTCTCGATACCTAACAGAAGAGAGAGAGAAAGAATAATAAAAAAAAGAAAACAACAAAAATCCTTGTCAGCCAGCAGCACTAACCGTCGTGCCGCACACATCTACGGCAGGAGAGATCACGCCATGGACTTTTCCATCAGATAAGACGGGACAGATCGAGTCAAGATGCCGTAGAGAGAGAGAGAGAGAGAGAGAGAGAGAGAGAGAGAGAGAGAGAGAGAGAGAGAGAGAGAGAGAGAGAGAGAGAGAAAGAGAGAAAGAGACATAGACAGAGAGAGAGAGAAAGAGAGAGAGAGAGAGAGAGGGGGAGAGAGAGTGAGAGGGAGGGAGGAAGGGGAGAGAGAAGGAGAGAGAGGGAGAGGAAGGGAGAGAGAGAGAGAGAGAGAGAGAGAGAGAGAGAGAGAGAGAGAGAGAGAGAGAGAGAGAGAGAGAGAGAGAGAGAGAGAGAGAGAGAGGGGAGAGAGTGAGGGAGGGAGGAAGGAGAGAGAGAAGGAGAGAGAGGGAGAGGAAGGGAGAGAGAGAGAGAGAGAGAGAGGAGAGAGAGAGAGAGAGAGAGAGAGAGAGAGAGAGAGAGAGAGAGAGAGAGAGAGAGAGAGAGAGAGAGAGAGAGAGAGGGAGGGGAGTGAGAGAAGAGAGTCAGAGAGAGAGAGAGAGAGAGAGAGAGAGAGAGAGAGAGAGAGAGAGAGAGAGAGAGAGGAGGGAGGGAGGGAGAGGAAGAGAGTCAGAGAGAGAGAGAGAGAGAGAGAGAGAGAGAGAGAGAGAGAGAGAGAGAGAGAGAGAGAGAGAGAGAGAGAGAGAGAGAGAGAGAGAGAGAGAGAGAGCGCTCCTGGTCTTCATTAACCGAACAGCCATTCCGCCAAAAACAAATGAACATCGATATAAGGAATTGCACGTTTGGATCGTTGACAGCGCCTCGAATTTAACGAATATTGAGAAAGCGTCGCGAGATTCATTACTGATAGATATACCCAAAAGTGTTCGTACGTGCGGGGTCGAGATTCGCGATAAGTAGCCTTGTGCAAAGAAGAAATACGGGCGAAAAACTGACTGGGAACGACCCGCGACGACACGTTCCCCGCTCCGCCTTATCGGAAAAGTCGCATATTTCGCTTCCTTCTTGGGTCGTCCGGACGCCATTAAAGAAGCCCAAGTCGGCGCCAGGGGATTCGGATTCACGCCCGACGCCATGTTCACTTCGGTGTTAATTAGCCGACGTTATGCCTTATCTGGAGGCGGCGATGTGGCTCCAGATCCGCCGATGGGGATGTCGGGCTCGGCGAGGCCTGTCGGAATGAAAAGGCGGGAGGACAGAGGAGGAAGGCCGAGAAGGAGATTGAGGTACGCGCTGGGACTTCTCCGTTCGATTCCATTACTGGCTTCGTTGTCAAGGCAGGCGTTGCCAATTGTTATCCCATTATTATCACTGTTGAGGTATGTATTGTTAATTTTTCTTCCATCGTTATCATTGTTAAAGTTGTATCGTCAATTTTTCTTTCATTGTTATCATTGTTAAAGCATGCATTGTTAATCTTTCTTTTAATATCATTGTTAATTCTACTTCTGTTATCATTGTTAAAGGTTGCACTGTTCATTTTTCTTACATTATTATCATTATCAGACTGCGTTGCCAATTCTTCTATCACCATCATTGTTAAAATAAACATCGATATTTCAGTTATACTTAATATTACCATTATAGATGAAGAAAGGACTTCTACTTTCATGTCTACTACTTTTATTATAATCAGTTGTAGAAACATATTTATTTCTATCTTTAGTATTATACCTATTGTTATGGTCACGTCATAATCTTAATTTTTTTCCTCATCTTTCTCGTTATAACAGTTATCAAAAGTAACATCATTATCATAAAGAAACAGGACGAAAGAGTTTTACTCTTTCGTCTGAACATTTTTGATATGTTTATATATATATTTCGATTTTCGTTGTAAATTTTGCAAGTTCTGCAATAATAACGTAAATAAAGTAAACTGTCCAGTCAAAAAAAAAAAAAAAAAAAAAAAAAAAAAAGAAAAGAAAGAAAGAAAAAAAATATATATATATTCCTTTTTTAAAGGAAAATTATAAGAAAAAGTCACCTGTATTTCCTTCCTGTAAGCTAGTTTTTCCTCCAAAATCTATTTACCTCATCGTCCTTATTCCTACAACATATCCCAAAATTTTGACATATATTTAAAGAAAAAATAAACTTAAACAAACAGAACCCCGGCATGTGCACCCCCCCCAACCCTCCCCCCGGTGGTGCTCCCGCCGCGTTCACAACAGCCATGGAATTCAACGCACGCTGTGACGTCACGATTCACGGGGTAAGGAGCACGGGCGGCTTCGACTCCACACATGTTATCTTAAAGCGCTTAAATACCTTATATTGAGAGTCTAATCCCATTTGAAAACTGAGAAAATAGATGACTGGATGATAATAATGGTCGTAGTAAGTTGTATATATTATTTAGAATAATTGTGTGTGTGTGTGTGTGTGTGTGTGTGTGTGTGTGTGTGTGTGTGTGTGTGGGTACATATATATATATATATATATATATATATATATATATATATATATATATATATATATATGCAGCTACTATGTCGTCAAAATAAGAATGTGGATAAAAGTAATCAAAATAATCAGATAAAATCAATGTATAGTGCGATCCTATTAGAGTAAAGAAAAAGAAATTGATACACAACGCTCTTGATTCCTACAGTACGTTCTACCTCACCCTCTACCTTCTCTCTCTCTCTCACACATACACAGACTCCCTACCTCCTACTCGCCCGCCACCAGAAAATCCCGCGGGCGTGCGGGCGTGCGGGCGCTACCGGCAACCAGCAACCAAAGGCGATCTCCGAGGGGCGAGACAGACACTCCGCGAGGCGTTCAGCCGTCCCCCGGGGAGCCGAAGACGCCTTGCAGACAGCTTATTGGAGTCGGGAACCAGTGGATCAAGTCGTGGGGGAGTCAAGGCGATCCTCTCTACGGCCGTGTAAACATCGCCGTGATATCCCCCGTGCATAATTGCGATGCGTGATAAACATCGGGCGTCTTGTTTACAGAGGGCGCTCGTGTGCTGTTCCTCAGGACGAGCAGTGACACCCGTATGTTTTCCCCCCTTTGTTGCCGTGGTTTATAAGGGGCGCTGGTGCTGCATTACCGTGGCTCGACAACTGATATATAGGTTGTATTGGAAACACTGGGTTGCGTATTTCATATTACGATGACACACATGTTTTTTTTTTTTCTTCGTCTTCTTCCTTTCTTTCTTTTCTTTTCCTCCTTCCTTGCCTTTATTTATAGAAGCTGTTTGTGTATCCCATATTTAGTGATGCTTTTCCCTTTCTTTACCTTTATTTGTAGAGGCCTCTCCTGTACCTTATATTACAATGACATGCTTTTTCCTTCATTGCCTTAGTTAGCAGAAGGTAATTGTGTGCTTCATGTTACGGTGATTTTGGTGTACTTTTTCCCCCATCCTCGTCGCGTACTGAAGAGGGGAAGCCAAAAAAGCCATCGTGAGTCTTGTGCTTGTGGTGTTATTGTCTGCTGGAAATTCGCGGTGCCGTTGTCAAGGAAGGTTTGCGAAACTGGCGATTTTGAAGCCTTAGTTGAAGGTGCTCTGTCCGTGGCTGAGCCCCCTTCAGATCTCTGCATGTCTACCCACCTCTCTCATTCCTTCACTCATTCACGCACTCAGCCACTCACTTACTCACTTGCTTACTCTCTCTCTCTCTCTCTCTCTCTCTCTCTCTCTCTCTCTCTCTCTCTCTCTCTCTCTCTCTCTCTCTCTCTCTCTCTCTCTCTCTCTCACTCACTGTGTGCGTGTGTGTGCGATTGTGTTCTACGCCTCCTCGGCCTCTAAAACTTTAAATACTTAATTATATCTGCTCCTCGGCGGGAAATTCCTGAGCTCCTTAGAGAAGGCAATTGTTTTCTTCATCACCTCGAACAGATGTTTAACTCTTCGAAACATTGTAACTCGCTGTGTTTTGACTCGCCATATCCTGTTTCTTTAAGCCATTATCATTTTTACCTTGCGACTTTCGCTCTGCTCGTGGGGCTGTTGGCACCCTTGGGCAACCGGAGCATATGCTATTTGTGTCTGATTTTTTATACTGATAAATGCTTTGGAGTAAAAGAAAATGGAGATAATGTGTTAAAAAGAAAGAAATGGAAGGGAATAACATGCTTTGATATACCCTTTGCCTGCAATCCTATATATATAGTCTATATTCGCTCGTGTGTATTAATATAAACCTACATATTGTATATATTTATATCTATAACGATACACGTTTATCAGTGTAAATGTGTGTGCGAATACGAGCGTACGTGTGAGTGTGAGCGTGAACGTGTGTGTCAATGTCCTTGTGGGGTGTGTATGTGACTACCTGTGTGTATGTGCGTCTATGTGTGCTCGTCTCAAGGTATCTCTCAGACCGCCCACAATCCCGAGAGACAGGGCATCGCACGGAAGCTCGCCCCCCTCATGGCGGCGCCCCTAATGATCCCGTCAACATATGCAAATGCTAATGGAGTGAAGTCGGAGTTCCTGGCATTAGCGTGTGAGGGCCCGCTGCTGCCGGCCGAGGCGGGGGCTGGGCGGGGGGCGGGGAGATTAAGTCTCTCTTAACACACTTAAGATAATTAGCTTATGATATGCTCGGGGGCACGATATTGATTGTAATGTATCGAGGCGGGAGATATTAATCTAAATGCATTAAGATCGTCACAGTGTCAGGAATAAACAGGCATTTCCGAGGCATTTCTCTGGTGAAGTCTCGCTCCATATTCGGAGAAAAGGCCACCACGGAATGCTTTACAGCCATTAAGTGGATTATCTTAGACCGGTTGCTATGCCCACTGTGGCACGAGTGACGATTAATGTTCATTGTTGTAGGGAGAGAGAAGAGTAACACGCATCCAAATGCACATACACATACGCATACATAAAAACATACATGCATACATACATACGAACACACACGCACATACACGCACACAAACACACCCGCGCACGTATTTGTAGATAGATAAAGAATGTTATCGATGAAATTTAAAGGATGTATAAATGTAAATTAAGAACCTACGACTTCCTATAATCAACGTGTCATTTAAGAAAAAGCAAAATTAGAAATGGTAAAGTAAATACATTTCAGAGAAGTATTTAGCAAGATCTTAAGTACGAGACCTGCAACTTATGCCAATCGAAAAAAGAGAAATTCAGCAATTTCAGAAACCAACAAATAAAAACAAAAATCAGAAAAGACCGTTGCAAGAGGAATCAAAGTTGCAGATTTGAAAGTAATGAATAAATGAATAATCAGGAGAGTGCTAGAGTGAGTGATCATCTGTCTAATCGATCTGCT
>NC_091574.1:19063038-19065538 GCF_042767895.1 Penaeus vannamei
ATACCCCGCCGCGCCACATCAGAGGCAAAGAATCACATATCACAACACCAACAACACTCGTTTAGGCAACCAGGTCCCACATGTGTTATAGCTTATCGCACGTAGTAAATAACTCAATTCATTTAGCTTGTAATCTCTCCCCTTCTTCATTAATCTCGGAACCACGTAACATGACCGCTGTTACACCACGGGGATACCCACAGGGGACTCTCTCTCTCTCCATATAGAGGTGAAACGGTAGTTAGGGGAGGCCCGGGTGTGGGATATGGCTCGCTGGCTCTGTGTTATGGGAATGCCTTTCATGAATGTTGGTCGGTTCTTCCTTCGATTTTTAGATTTTTAGGGCATTATTACTGTGGTTGTTATTGTTATTTACAATAATTACGATAATTGTTATTATCATTATTGTTATTGCTATCATCATCATCAATCATCAATCATCATCATCATCATCATCATCATCATCATCATCATCATCATCATCATCATCATCATTATCATCATCTTTGTTCTTGCTATTGGTCTTGTTTCAGATATGATTATCATCGTTTTCACTAGTACTGCTACAACTATCAGTACACTATCAATATCATCAGCATTATAATCACCGTTACCATTAATCAATCATGCATTTTTACATCACCATTATACCATCTCACTTACCTATGTCACTTTTTTCTCTAATTAATAAAAAAAAAATATATAATCGAAAGACCGTCATGAGACTCTTTCCTTTTGATAAGAGGACACAGAGCTCTTTTCCCCCTGATAAGAAACCGATATGGGACCTACTCCACGTTTTCTTTAATAACGGGAATTTCAGGGGGGTCTCAAATAGCGATCAGAGCGACAGGTGGTTTGCCTAATTTCGGGGGAAACTGATGAAAAGTGTAGGCAAGGCACGATAAGAAAAGGAGAACTTTTCATTGATGTTTCTTTTGTTTTCTGATCTGTTTATTCATTATCTATATAATTTCATTTATATACTTATTTTATTTATGATGCGTATATATATTTTGCAAAGGTCGTATCATTGTAAATAAAGATCCAGTTTGCGATGGAATCCTGTACTCGTTAAAGTTGAGTGGGTTTACTTTTTCATATATTCGTTTAACTGCTTCATTTGTGGTTTATTTTGCCTACCTATGCCTCTCTTCTCTATCTAATAGTTTACTTATCATCTCATATTTATTTATTTGTTTATCTATTTTTATTCTTTTATTTTCTATCTTATTTATTTTTATATTCTATTTATTTATCTTTTTATTTATTATTATTATTTTTTTTTAGGGTTTGTGGTGTATTTTCATTGAAACTCAAGGTGTGGCGATTTTTTTTCCTTTTTTTCTCAGCCCTTCCTTCATCAAGCAGAATACCTTGCCAGTCCCCCAGCGCGGAGTTCCCCAAGGACACGAACCACGGACAGGGAACGGCCACCCATCACCCACGCCCCTCCCAAGGCTCGCCCACATTCCCACCCGCTCCCCGATGCTTGCCAGCACCCACGCCCATCTTCGGCGAACATTATTTGTCAGCCCTGAATAGTTTTCATCTTGAGGCGGCTTGAGGTATTCAGATGCGGTTGAATCATTCCAAAACTATTCGAGTTATCTCGGCAAAGTTTGGGTCATTCGAAAATTTCTTTTGTTTTGTAGCCGTCTGGGTCATTATCAATGTTGCCTGGACTATTAGGAAACAGCATAATTCATTTTAAAGTAGCTCTAGGGGCATTCTAAAATTCTTCTAAATCTGTTATGGTTATTCTAAATCGCCTTCGGTAATCTTAAAATGGATTTGGTTAATCGAAAAGAAGCTCCTGATGCTAAGTTTAGTCTCACCAAACTTTGAATCATTTCCTGACGCGATATAATCTATGGTCCAGCGTGATATACGACTATGTTACCTACATGCATTGCGAGAACTATCAAGTCCAATATTTAGAACACCATCATATACCATTTTCCTTGTCACTATCTCGCCGATAAAAACACGCATCTTTTCCCTTAACAGCAAAGACTATCTATTTGCCAATCAAAATATATACCAGCATATCGCGGTTTATTTCGCTACACGATCCTTAAGCAGAATACAATGGGGAAAAAATCTACTTTATCACAGCACGATATGAAGAAAGAAAACAACAAACTTGATTTCTTATCAGTGACTTACGAAAGGATCTTCAGCGTCGAGGGAGACATAAAACCCGCGAAAGGAAGCCAGAAATTCAAATTTGAGTGAGATTATTTGCATTACTGCCTCCGACGACCAACGACTTCGCTAACTACGGGGTTCGAAGCACCTCCTCGGCCTCTTCTCTCGTTATCGCGCGCTCGACCGTCGCGCCGCCGGGACATAAATTTTCGGAACTCGGCTGATATCTCGGGGAGTTAATCCAGGGAAGATGATACTCCTGTTTTGCCCCCGTTTTTTTGGGTGGGGTGGGGGAATAAGTGTCTGTTTGTGTGTGTGTGTGTGTGTGTGTGTGTGTGTGTGTGTGTGT
>NC_091574.1:19070538-19073038 GCF_042767895.1 Penaeus vannamei
GCAGGGACCGGACAGCCACGCATGAGTAATTATCAAGAGTCGATGCTTAAGGTAATGTAGCAAAATAGAGGCTGTTTGGCGCGACGGGCGTGGGCGGAGAGTAGCATGGGCGTGGGAGGATAATGTTGGTGGAGGAAATAAATAATTAGATAAAGGTTCAAGGATTAAAGGAGAGAGATAAAATCAGGTGTGTATTTATGATACTCCTTGGGTGGCAAAAGTGTTCGGTAGGTCATACGGTAAATTGAGGAAATGACTTGTTATTTCAATAGTTAGTAGTTCGAACGTTTAATAATCCAAACGTTTATGTAGTTCAGATGCCTAGTTGTTCAATCGTTCGACAGGCCGTACGTTCAGTTGTGCAAATGTTCAGCAGTCCAAATATTCAGTAGTCGAAATATTTACTACAAACGTTCAGCAGTCCATACATTCCATAGCCCAATTGTCCAGTCGTTTAAAGGTGCTGTCACACTAGCCTTATTTCCGTCAATTTTTTGACAATTTTCTGATTTTTTTTTTTTTTTCTCTTAGCGAATTGTCGATTTTCCAGTCAGACGATAATGATCGTTTCCGTCTGAAAACCTTTCCGTCAACTTTTTCAGCCAAGCAAAGTCAAACCAAGAGCTATATTCGAGAATGTTTGTATTTATGTTGAATATAATTGTCAAAAAAATGGAAAAGTGCTAGTGTGACAACGCCGTAAGAATCCAGGTGTTCAAGTAGTCCAAACGTCCGGTAGTTTAAACGATCCTGATTCCAAACGTTCAGCGCAAGGCAGGTGCCAAAGGAAGGGCCGTTCGAGCGCAGTGAGTGCATTTATTTGCTTGCAGTCGCTGCTTTCTCTCCTGTCGGGTCGAGTCGACATGTTTCGTTCGTTCCAGGACAGTTTAAGGTCACTCTTGTTCTGGAGTTTGTAAGTGTATATATATAAATACGTATATATACACACGACACACACACGCACATGCACACGTCCACGCTCAGCTACGCACACGCACACACATATACATACACACCATACACACACACACACACACATACACACACACACACACACACACACACACACACACACACACACACACACACACACACACACACACACACACACACACACACACAAACACAACTAAACAAACAAATACAACACAAATTACAACAAAGCTAGGCAATTCCTAAAAGAGCAATTTCGAGGTATATAAATTTGAATATTAGTTATGCAAATTAGGCAAACGCGTAAACTGGATATATAGATCTTGTCTTTGCCTTCTCGGGCGCCTTTTTCTCGCCTCGCCCTATTTTTTCTTTTGTCGTCTATAAAGGCAGTCCCTCCATAAATGCTATTACAAGGATTTGTAACATGGGAAAAAATCTTGGCAGATACTATTACTTTCTCTTTGCTTACTAGCCTTAAGGTTTAGTTCTCCTCCTCCTCCTTCCATTTCTATTCCTCTTTCTCCTTTTCCTCTTCCTTCTCGTCTTCCATCTCCTCCTCCTCCTTCTTCCTCTTCTTGTTCCTCTTGTCCTCTTCCTCCTCCTCCTCTCCTCCCTCCTTCACTTCCTCATTACAGGCACTTCTACCCCCTAAACCCCATTTTATCCATTCTATTTTATATCCTCACCCCCCCCCTCTCTTCGTCTCTCTCTGTTTAGTCTAGTCTATCCATTTCCTATACCCCCTCCTCCTCCCCCTCCCTTGCCAACCCTTCTGCCATCATCATCCTATTTTAGTCATCTTATCTTTTTATCATTCTTTCCTCTTCCTCCTCGCCTGAATGTCTTCTTAGAGTCCTTTTCCTCTTTCTCCCTCACTCTTCCTCTCTCCCACCTCCTCCCTTTCCTCCCTCTCCCACCTCATTTTCCTCTGTCCCCTCGTGTACTCCTCCTTTCAACCCTTCTCTCTCCCTCTTATTATTATTATTATCATTATTATTATTACCCCCTATCCCTCCTTCCCCCTCTCCTCCCCCCTCCCTCTACCCTCCCTCCCTCCCCCTTCCCCCACGCTTCCCCCTCCCCCTTAAACCTCCTTCTCCCCCCTTCCCCACTCCTCTCCTCAACATCACCCCCTAAACCTCCACCTCCCCCCCTCATCCACCTCCCCCGCCTCCCCCTCTCCTCCCACTCCTCCCCCCTCTCTCCCTATCCCCGTTCTCGCCATTAGACCGTCCAGAGCAGCTCGACCCGCCCACCCGGCTTACGTACTGAGGAGGCAAGGCGAATTGGCGAGAGAAGAACGTAATTGAGGGCAGTGATGAGGAAAGGATACACTGGCGCTGGGGGAGGTGGATGAGGTTGGGAGAAGAGGTGGATGAGCTTGGGAGAAGAGGTGGATGAGGTTGGGAGAAGAGGTGGATGAGCTTGGGAGAAGAGGTGGATAAGGTTGGGGGAGAAGGTGAATGAGGTTGGGAGAAGAGGTGGATGAAGTAGGGAGAGAAGGTGGATGAGAGGTTGGTAAGGATGGATTAGGCTGGTTAAAGAGGTGGATATGTAGGGAGAG
>NC_091574.1:19085538-19088038 GCF_042767895.1 Penaeus vannamei
ACTGGAACTTTAATTGGTATTTCTATCGGCACTGGTAAATGAATTGCTATTTCTACCACTACTAATATTTCACACAAGACCTCTCACAGTGCTAATATAGAGTTCCGACCAACTGAAATGCAAGTATCAAATTCTGTATGACAGAAATCTACCAACACTCATTGTAGTTCATAGCGAGATCCGAAACAGATGGACTAGATTGGCCCTGAATGCAGACGACGGGGCTGTTCATCCGAGGGCCGACACTCCTCGTTGACAGGGTGCTGATAAGGAGGGGATCCAGGCTATCCAACTGGCTTTGTAAACCTGTCGTTTCTAATTCGCACCCTGGCTTGCATGACTTCTCAACTACAGGGGACGAGTTTGATGCAACAAATAATGCCATACTTGAGAAGGAAAAGAGTTTTGGAAGGGTGGATGTTGCAAAGGAGGGAGAGAGGGAATAAAAGAGAGAGATAGAGAGATTAATACAACATTGAGACGTGGTCTTATATATGTGATGGTGTGAGAGAAACACTTAAAGATGGGAAAAAGGAGACTGGAAGAATGTAACGATGGAGGGAGAGGAAGAATGAAGGAATGAAACAGAGCGAAGATATGAAATAATTTTGAGATAAGGATAGTATATGAAATTTGATGGAGAGAAATAAAAAGGAAACACTTGAAAACACAAAAAGGGAAAGGCAAATGCTGCGATGGAAAGAGGAAAAGAATAAAAGTGGGAAGTAGCGAGAAGATGAAGATACCTTTCAGAAAAGGAGGACCTCACACTCGAGGCGATGCAGATTATACAGTGAAAGTAACAACAAAACACACGAAGGAACCGAAGGACTTTTCGCTGCGTTGCTCTTTTCACGGCAGTTGGAGGGCCTTGGGCATATTTCTTGCGTTCTTCTATTCTTCCCTTCGTCGTTTTATTCTCATTTTGCTCAACATGAACCCTGCACGTGATGTGGAGTAAGAGAAAAAGGAACCCCGATATGTTGCTACCAGTTATTATCTCTTTTAACGACTCCTAGCGTGTTTTTAGCCCCTTTAGGAATGACAGATGATGTACGATGCATGTGCATGGCATTTAGTTTTGGTTTTGCATTTTGGATTTGAATTTTTCGGTTTATAATGACAGATGAATCATGCGTAAATATTTAATCTCTTTCTCTCCCTCCCCCCATTTTATTTTCTCTCTCTCTCTCTCTCTCTCTCTCTCTCTCTCTCTCTATATATATATATATATATATATATATATATATATATATATATATATATATATATATATACACACACACACATATGTATAAATACACACATACACACACACACACACACATACACATATATATGTATATATATATATACATATATATATATATAGATAGATAGATAGATAGATATAGATATATAAAATTTATATCAATTATTAGCTGACGAATTCATCTACAATGAAACACCCTGCAGACTCCCTTTCGAATCTTCACCCGACAACTTCCAAGTAAAACCCAAACCCAAATCTTTAAAAAGAGCAGCTCGTACGCAAGGTCAGCCAACAGCGAGCCAGGTCACGGCGCGTGCGTAGGCAGATCTTGGCACCAATCGGAGGTCAGACGCAAAAATGGACAAGCGAGATGGAGGTTAAGACCCACGAGCAGTTTCCAACACGGGCGGAGGCGTGGGGGCGTCAAGGGCGAAGTAGGTCACGGGTGGCGACTGCAAGGGAACCAGGTCACATCATGTCACTCACTGGCCAACGCCTGGGTTTTAAGTTCACCGCGACTGATGACATTATGTGAATCCAGGGTAAATAGATTAAAGCATGGGAGGCGACATTGCTCCCCATAGTAGTGTTGCTTAGTTACTTAGCTCGCGTATCACAGTGAATGTAGTTTAGCAGCAACGACAGATTTTGCTAGACTCCGAGGGGTCAAATTCATATGTAGGAAAGTACTGTAGGTTCAGAAATATGAAAGATTACACAGTGCCAAGTGTGTTCTACAGACTCACACAAAACCCGTGTTATTCATTTGCGACAAACTAGCATTTCCATAGTTTGCCCATTATTAATGTTGAAAAAAAAAAAAAAATACAGTATGCTTGGAAAAATAATTAATATCAGCACGTAAATAATTTATTTTCAATTTTGATACGACGAACTTTACGTCCATTATCTTGAGGAATGTGAAAATCACTGAAAAAAAAAAATGTTAAGCCAAGCCTCCCGCCCACTTGCTCAAGAACAAGGTGGAGGGGGCGGGGTGAGAAGTCATGAATTGCTAATAATATCAAATTAACATCAACCCAATGGAATTTGTCATTGTATTCCTTCAAAATATTTCTACACGATTATTTTTCATGCGTTCGATAATAAACCAAATGAATATCAATGATAAACGTAAACTCTGTGACTGTTTAGAAGAAAAAATCAAATTACATTCATATCCTGATGGTACATACATTATTAATATTATCATAGCCGCTTCATAATAACAACAACAACAACAACAAT
>NC_091574.1:19093038-19098038 GCF_042767895.1 Penaeus vannamei
GTTCGAATGTTGCAAACACTTTTGTTCTAAACATCTTAATTAGCTTTAGATGCTAATGAACGTTGACGTCATTAAATGCATGAATTGGGATTCTAAGTTATAGAAAGGTAATAAATATGAT
This sequence comes from Penaeus vannamei, assembly GCF_042767895.1. Classification (NCBI taxonomy): domain Eukaryota; kingdom Metazoa; phylum Arthropoda; class Malacostraca; order Decapoda; family Penaeidae; genus Penaeus; species Penaeus vannamei. The sequence continues at coordinate 19,093,160 of NC_091574.1, forward strand.
AAATATAATATAATGCTTTCAGTTAATTTTTAGGTTTTGTATTCAAAGTTAAGTAATATTCAGGGCATTTTATAATAGCCACTGGACGAGAGTTAAAACCTATTGAAGAAAAAGAAAAAGAAGACAAATAACATAGAATGATATATAAAAAAAGAAAGAGAAGAAGAAAAAGACAAGAAGGGAAAGGATAGAAGAGAAAGAGGAAGAAGAGAAAGAGAGGAAGATATAGAGGAAGAGGAGAAAGAAAAGAAAAGACGGAAGAGACAGAGGAAGAAAAAAAAAAGACGGAGGAAGAATCGAAAGAGAAGAAGAGGCAAAGGAAGAAGGGAAAGAGGAAGAAGAGAAAGGGAAGAGGAAAGCAACGCCAGACACCACGGGATCATCTTCAACACGCGAAAGGAGGACACGTTCACCGAAGGCTTCAGAAATCTGGCCCAGTTTCATGGCAGCTCGAGAGGTGAGTCGCCGGGGAGAGAGAGGGGAGGGGGAAGCTGGGGAGAGAGGGGAGAGGGAGAGGGGAGGCTGGGGAGAGAGGGGAGAGGGAGAGGAGAAGGAGAGGCTGGGGAGAGGGGGGAAGGAGAGGGGAAGGAGAAGCTGGAGAGAGAGGGGAGAGGGAGAGGGGAAGGGGAGGCTGGGGAGAGAGAGGGGAGGGGGAAGCTGGGGAGAGAGGGGGATGGGGAGGCTGAGGAGAGAGGGTAGAGGAAGAAGCTGGGGGGGGGGGAGAGAAGAGAGGGAGAGGCTGGGGAGAGAGAGGGGAGGGAGAAGCTAGGGAAAGAGAGGGGAAGGAGAGGCTGGGGATGGGGGGGGGGAGAGAGGGGAAGGGGAGGCCGGGGAGAGAGAGGGGAAGGAGAGGTTGGGGAGAGAGAAGGGAGGAAGGATAGGGTAAGCTAAAGCGTGGTGGAGAACATGGGAAAAGGAAAAGGAGAGGCTATGAAGAGAAGGGAAAGGTGGGGAAGAACAGAGGAAAACCAGAACGAGAAGGGGAGTTTAGGGAGTGAAGAAGGGGGAAAGGGAAAGATGGCGAAGAGAAAGGAAGGGAAAAAAATTAAATGTAGGGCGAAGGAAGAAGGTGAGGAGAGATTCTATAATATAATATTTAAAGATTTAAAGATATAGATTTGATTCCATTTGTTCTATAATATAAGATTTAAAGATTTAAAGATTTAAAGATTCCATTCGTTACAATGGATATTCTTTGCTGTGACATATTGTCTGTTTTATTTTGCTTCTAAACTACCCTCTGTGGGCAAGGAATGGCCGGGGTTCCCATCCACTGGAAGCGCGCGGGACTGAACGCAAGTCAGCAAGACTGCTAGATCAACACGCGAACAGCTGCACCACACAGCACACAGATCAAGTGCTGGTCGAAGAAGCATAACAGATACGAACAGAATTGATTGCTAAAAGATTCAAGTACATTTTATTCATTTATTCATTACGTTTTAGATTTCAAATTCAAAGTTATGTAATGTGAAATACATTTTAAGAGCATTACATTCACACTAGCGACCGTTTCTGTGGATAGAATGGAGACCTTAAATAAATTCCTTGCTGTCAGTTCCTCAATGGATGATCATCTATTAAGCATTTTATCACAAAAGACACTATACACTGCAACAATGCTAGATAATAGAGCTGGTGACAGTATAGATACAATGCTTACCATCTGTCTAATCAAACCCAATAAATATTCATACGGGTTACAATAAAACTCATGTGTGTTTTTCCTACAGCTGGCAATACAATCTAATAAATCTAGAAACCTCACAATGGACTGTTATATCTCTGCACATTCAAATACCTTTAAAGCTTTCAAATACCTTTAAAACACTCTGATCTTTGTATCCGACTCGATCCTTTACACAGCCAGAACTACAATCTGGTTCACTTATAATCTCGGGCAGCGGTATCTGATCGCTCTTTACAGCCGACAATGGATTCTACTCTCTTATAGGAGTGACAATGGGATCGGGTTCAATTCCTCTCTTGCTTCAGTTCCCGCTTGTTGCTCGCTATTCAGCGCTCATTTGCATCTACAAGGGATTAGTATTCGAATCACGTTCTCGGAAAAGTTGGATTATGATAGCAGCCTCGACAGTTTATTTGCGGGTACTTGTTAAGGGGAGCGAGATTTGCATATTAAACGTAGGCCAAAATAGATTCTTTCCGACGTGTAAGTTTACAGGGATGCCGAGTGGTGGTCGCCATTGGCCGCTGGCTGTTCTGGTGGGTCTTTGGTACGCGGGCCTATGGTGGGGTAAGTGTTTTAACTTAACTGGGAAATGTATAAATAAAATGTATACAGATCTCAATCCCTCTGCCTATCAGATTGTCAGGTTGTTTACATGTCTGTATTTTTGTCTGTCTGCCCGTCTATCTATCAGCCCCTCCCCCCCTATCCCTCCCTCCCTTTCCCCGTCTCTACCTCCATCACCCTCTCCCCCCCCCCTCCCCTCTCCCCTCTGCTCCACACAATAACCTCGACCCTCAAGATCATTTCGTTGTTCAGCCACAGCGAGCGCGTTGACTTGACCTCGGCAGAAGGAGCGACTTGACCGAGGATCGTCCTGACCTCTTGGCACGTTGCCCCGACCGAGGCTGCCCTGGACACGACCACCAATTGCTTCCCCAAAGTTGCCCAGAGGAGTCTCTCTTTTGTGAAGCCGAGACGACGGCTCGGGCTCTTCTGGGACCAGGCGATATCGGGAGAATCTTGCAGGTTTGACGTCAGGGGAGGGGGAGGATGAGGAGGTGGAGGTGGTGGAAGTGGAGGGGGAAGGGGAGGATGAGGTGGAGGGGGTGGAAGTGGAGGGGGAAGAGGTGGTGAGGGACGGGGAAGGGGACGAGGAGGAGGAGGTGAGAGAAGAAGTGCTGGTGGAGTGGGAAAAGCAGGTGGAAGTGGTTATGTTGTTGTTGTTGGTGGAGGTGGAGGAGAGGGTGAAACTGGAAGAAGAGCTGGAGGAGGAGGGGAAGGGGGAGGAGGAGGTGGTGGTGGTGGTGCAGGTATAGGGGGAGGTGATGGTGGAGATACTAGTGAAGGGGGAAGAGGAAGAGCGGAAGAGGGAGCAAGAGGAGGAGAAGGAAAAGAGGGAGGAGGAGAAGGTGGTGGTGGTAGTGAAGAAGGAGATGGAGATCTGGTGGGGGTGGAGGAGGAGGAGGAGGAGGAGGTTTAGGTGGAAAATAAAGGCGCAGAATAAGATGATGAAGAAGAGAAGAAAAAGAAAATAAGAGAAGGAGGACCAAAATAAAAGAGAAACAAAGTGAGTGAGAGAAGGAGAGAGAGAGAGAGAGAGACAGAGAGAAAGAGAGAGAGAGAGAGAGAGAGGGACAGAGAGACACAGAGAGAGAGAGAGAGAGAGAGAGAGAGAGAGAGAGAGAGAGAGAGAGATCGAAAGGTCGATCGGGGGCACCTCACTGCCTTCACAACACCAATCATAGTGCCAGCATTAAGAACATGAACATAATTCTTTATTTTCAACTGATACATATCTTTTGTTGTATAATATAGCGGCGATAATTCTTTTAATATAACACAGCCATAAATATAATCACGAATATGTACACGTGCCTCTGGACACACACACACACACACACACACACACACACACACACACACACACACACACACACACACACACACACACACACACACACACACACACACACACACACACACACACACACACACACACACACATACACACACACACACACACACACACACACAAACACTCACACACACACACACAACATAATAAAGCATCTACCTGTTCATTGTAGCCTCACTGCGATTTTGTGTTTAGTTCATCTTCTATAGTGAAGAGTGTAATGTACCATTGTTCCTGTTTATTTAATAAGTATTTGCTTCCAACAAAAAAATCAATCACTTCATTAGTTCGAATATCCGCTACTAGATGTTGCAGCCATCATAAGTATCCCACTACAAAAACAACGATAACTAATATTACATGTTTAGTTATCACCTATTTGAAGAAAACGAAAGATCAAATGGCTTACTTACTTTCAAAAAATATTAATTAATACACTCGTCGGTTAATTATATTCGACCAATCACACTCTTTGTTACAAACTACCAAGGGTTTTCACCTCGTTCATAAAAATACTATTTACGCTATGTTTACTTCTTTTGGTTGCCAGATGTACAAGAGTTGGACCTAGCGAGTGAACTGAAATATAATTCCGCAACTGTACCTTTACCTGAGGAGTGTGTTCACTAGAATCGGTCAACACCAACCTGGAAAATAAGAATAGAATATCATTAATTGAATAATATTAAGACATAGCAATATCAAGAAGTAACAATAATAACGATAACGATGATAGTAACAGAAGTGGTAATAGTAATGGTAGACAAACAAACAAACTAATCAATAAATAATAATCACAAAGACAACAATGATAATGATAATATCAATGATACTAATAATTATAGTGAGAAAAAAGATAATGATATTAATATTAGTAATAACATCAATGCGAATGATAATATCAATGATAGTAATGATAGCAATGATAATGATGATGGTAATGATAACAGTAATAATAATTATTATAATGAGGATGCTAATAATGATACTAATAAGAATAAAAATGATAATGATAATAATAACAATAATAATAATGATAATGATAATGATATTAATAATAATAATGATAATAATAATGATAATAGTAATAAAAATAATAGTAATAATAATAATAATAATAATAATAATAATAATGATAATAATAATAATAATAATAATAATAATAATAATAATAATAATAATAATAATAATAATAATAATAATAATAATAATAATAATAATAATAATGATAATGATAATAATAATAATAATAGTAATAATAATAGTAATAA
>NC_091574.1:19103038-19115538 GCF_042767895.1 Penaeus vannamei
TCTACCACATAAACAGCAGTCCCCTAGCTATTCTATGTTCTCTGATGTCTACCACATAAACAGCATTCCCCTAGCTATTCTATTATGTTCTCTGATGTCTACCACATAAACAGCATTCCCCTAGCTATTCTCTTATGTTCTCTGATGTCTACCACATAAACAGCAGTCCCCTAGCTATTCTGCTATGTTCTCTGATGTCTACCACATAAACAGCATTCCCCTAGCTATTCTGCTATGTTCTTTATTGTCTACCACATAAACAGCATTCCCCTAGCTATTCTATGTTCTCTGATGTCTACCACATAAACAGCATTCCCCTAGCTATTCTGCTATGTTCTTTATTGTCTACCACATAAACAGCATTCCCCTAGCTATTCTATGTTCTCTGATGTCTACCACATAAACAGCATTCCCCTAGCTATTCTGCTATGTTCTTTATTGTCTACCACATAAACAGCATTCCCCTAGCTATTCTGCTATGTTCTTTATTGTCTACCACATAAACAGCATTCCCCTAGCTATTCTATGTTCTCTGATGTCTACCACATAAACAGCATTCCCCTAGCTATTCTCTTATGTTCTCTGATGTCTACCACATAAACAGCATTCCCCTAGCTATTCTATTATGTTCTCTGATGTCTACCACATAAACAGCATTCCCCTAGCTATTCTGCTATGTTCTTTATTGTCTACCACATAAACAGCATTCCCCTAGCTATTCTATGTTCTCTGATGTCTACCACATAAACAGCATTCCCCTAGCTATTCTCTTATGTTCTCTGATGTCTACCACATAAACAGCATTCCCCTAGCTATTCTATTATGTTCTCTGATGTCTACCACATAAACAGCATTCCCCTAGCTATTCTAATATGTTCTCTGATGTCTACCACATAAACAGCATTCCCCTAGCTATTCTCTTATGTTCTCTGATGTCTACCACATAAACAGCATTCCCCTAGCTATTATGATATGTTCTCTGATGTCTACCACATAAACAGCATTCCCCTAGCTATTCTCTTATGTTCTCTGGTGTCTACCACATAAACAGCATTCCCCTAGCTATTCTATTATGTTCTTTGATGTCTACCACATAAACAGCATTCCCCTAGCTATTCTATTATGTTCTCTGGTGTCTACCACATAAACAGCATTCCCCTAGCTATTCTATTATGTTCTCTGATGTCTACCACATAAACAGCATTCCCCTAGCTATTCTCTTATGTTCTCTGATGTCTACCACATAAACAGCATTCCCCTAGCTATTCTATTATGTTCTTTGATGTCTACCACATAAACAGCATTCCCCTAGCTATTCTACTATGTTCTCTGGTGTCTACCACATAAACAGCATTCCCCTAGCTATTCTACTATGTTCTCTGATGTCTACCACATATACAGCATTCCCCTAGCTATTATGATATGTTCTTTGATGTCTACCACATAAACAGCATTCCCCTAGCTATTCTACTATGTTCTCTGGTGTCTACCACATAAACAGCATTCCCCTAGCTATTCTACTATGTTCTCTGATGTCTACCACATATACAGCATTCCCCTAGCTATTATGATATGTTCTTTGATGTCTACCACATAAACAGCATTCCCCTAGCTATTCTACTATGTTCTCTGATGTCTACCACATATACAGCATTCCCCTAGCTATTATGATATGTTCTTTGATGTCTACCACATAAACAGCATTCCCCTAGCTATTCTGCTATGTTCTTTATTGTCTACCACATAAACAGCATTCCCCTAGCTATTCTACTATGTTCTCTGATGTCTACCACATATACAGCATTCCCCTAGCTATTATGATATGTTCTCTGGTGTCTACCACATAAACAGCATTCCCCTAGCTATTATGATATGTTCTTTGATGTCTACCACATAAACAGCATTCCCCTAGCTATTCTATTATGTTCTCTGGTGTCTACCACATAAACAGCATTCCCCTAGCTATTCTATTATGTTCTCTGGTGTCTACCACATAAACAGCATTCCCCTAGCTATTCTATTATGTTCTCTGGTGTCTACCACATAAACAGCATTCCCCTAGCTATTCTATTATGTTCTTTGATGTCTACCACATAAACAGCATTCCCCTAGCTATTCTCTTATGTTCTCTGATGTCTACCACATAAACAGCATTCCCCTAGCTATTCTCTTATGTTCTCTGATGTCTACCACATAAACAGCATTCCCCTAGCTATTCTCTTATGTTCTTTGATGTCTACCACATAAACAGCATTCCCCTAGCTATTCTATTATGTTCTCTGGTGTCTACCACATAAACAGCATTCCCCTAGCTATTCTATTATGTTCTCTGGTGTCTACCACATAAACAGCATTCCCCTAGCTATTCTATTATGTTCTCTGGTGTCTACCACATAAACAGCATTCCCCTAGCTATTCTATTATGTTCTTTGATGTCTACCACATAAACAGCATTCCCCTAGCTATTCTATTATGTTCTTTGATGTCTACCACATAAACAGCATTCCCCTAGCTATTCTACTATGTTCTCTGATGTCTACCACATAAACAGCATTCCCCTAGCTATTCTATTATGTTCTTTGATGTCTACCACATAAACAGCATTCCCTTAGCTATTCTACTATGTTCTCTGATGTCTACCACGTGAAGAGCATTCCCCTAGCTATTATGATATGTTCTTTGATGTCTACCACATAAACAGCATTCCCCTAGCTATTCTATTATGTTCTTTGATGTCTACCACATAAACAGCATTCCCCTAGCTATTCTACTATGTGATCCTCTGGCAACTACCACATAAACAGCATTCCCCTAGCTATTCTATTATGTTCTCTGATGTCTACCACATAAACAGCATTCCCCTAGCTATTCTACTATGTGATCCTCTGGCAACTACCACATAAACAGCATTCCCCTAGCTATTCTGCTATGTTCTCTGATGTCTACCACATAAACAGCATTCCCCTAGCTATTCTACTATGTTCTCTGATGTCTACCACATAAACAGCATTCCCCTAGCTATTCTACTATGTTCTTTGATGTCTACCACATAAACAGCATTCCCCTAGCTATTCTACTATGTTCTCTGATGTCTACCACATAAACAGCATTCCCCTAGCTATTCTACTATGTTCTTTGATGTCTACCACATAAACAGCATTCCCCTAGCTATTCTACTATGTTCTCTGATGTCTACCACATAAACAGCATTCCCCTAGCTATTCTAATATGTTCTCTGATGTCTACCACATAAACGGCATTCCCCTAGCTATTCTATTATGTTCTTTGATGTCTACCATATAAACAGCATTCCCCTAGCTATTCTATTATGTTCTTTGATGTCTACCACATAAACAGCATTCCCCTAGCTATTATGATATGTTCTCTGATGTCTACCACATAAACAGCATTCCCCTAGCTATTCTATTATGTTCTCTGGTGTCTACCACATAAACAGCATTCCCCTAGCTATTCTATTATGTTCTTTGATGTCTACCACATAAACAGCATTCCCCTAGCTATTCTATTATGTTCTTTGATGTCTACCACATAAACAGCATTCCCCTAGCTATTCTACTATGTTCTCTGATGTCTACCACATAAACAGCATTCCCCTAGCTATTCTACTATGTTCTTTGATGTCTACCACATAAACAGCATTCCCCTAGCTATTCTACTATGTTCTCTGATGTCTACCACATAAACAGCATTCCCTTAGCTATTCTACTATGTTCTTTATTGTCTACCACATAAACGGCATTCCCCTAGCTATTCTATTATGTTCTCTGATGTCTACCACATAAACAGCATTCCCCTAGCTATTCTATTATGTTCTTTGATGTCTACCACATAAACAGCATTCCCCTAGCTATTCTATTATGTTCTTTGATGTCTACCACATAAACAGCATTCCCTTAGCTATTCTACTATGTTCTTTATTGTCTACCACATAAACGGCATTCCCCTAGCTATTCTATTATGTTCTCTGATGTCTACCACATAAACAGCATTCCCCTAGCTATTCTATTATGTTCTTTGATGTCTACCACATAAACAGCATTCCCTTAGCTATTCTACTATGTTCTTTATTGTCTACCACATAAACGGCATTCCCCTAGCTATTCTATTATGTTCTCTGATGTCTACCACATAAACAGCATTCCCCTAGCTATTCTATTATGTTCTCTGATGTCTACCACATAAACAGCATTCCCCTAGCTATTCTATTATGTTCTTTGATGTCTACCACATAAACAGCATTCCCTTAGCTATTCTACTATGTTCTTTATTGTCTACCACATAAACGGCATTCCCCTAGCTATTCTATTATGTTCTCTGATGTCTACCACATAAACAGCATTCCCCTAGCTATTCTATTATGTTCTTTGATGTCTACCACATAAACAGCATTCCCTTAGCTATTCTACTATGTTCTTTATTGTCTACCACATAAACGGCATTCCCCTAGCTATTCTACTATGTTCTCTGATGTCTACCACATAAACAGCATTCCCCTAGCTATTCTAATATGTTCTCTGATGTCTACCACATAAACGGCATTCCCCTAGCTATTCTATTATGTTCTTTGATGTCTACCATATAAACAGCATTCCCCTAGCTATTCTATTATGTTCTTTGATGTCTACCACATAAACAGCATTCCCCTAGCTATTATGATATGTTCTCTGATGTCTACCACATAAACAGCATTCCCCTAGCTATTCTATTATGTTCTCTGGTGTCTACCACATAAACAGCATTCCCCTAGCTATTCTATTATGTTCTTTGATGTCTACCACATAAACAGCATTCCCCTAGCTATTCTATTATGTTCTTTGATGTCTACCACATAAACAGCATTCCCCTAGCTATTCTACTATGTTCTCTGATGTCTACCACATAAACAGCATTCCCCTAGCTATTCTATTATGTTCTTTGATGTCTACCACATAAACAGCATTCCCCTAGCTATTCTACTATGTTCTCTGGTGTCTACCACATAAACAGCATTCCCCTAGCTATTCTACTATGTTCTCTGATGTCTACCACATAAACAGCATTCCCCTAGCTATTCTACTATGTTCTCTGGTGTCTACCACATAAACAGCATTCCCCTAGCTATTCTATTATGTTCTTTGATGTCTACCACATAAACAGCATTCCCCTAGCTATTCTATGTTCTCTGATGTCTACCACATAAACAGCATTCCCCTAGCTATTCTACTATGTTCTCTGGTGTCTACCACATAAACAGCATTCCCCTAGCTATTCTACTATGTTCTCTGGTGTCTACCACATAAACAGCATTCCCCTAGCTATTCTATTATGTTCTTTGATGTCTACCACATAAACAGCATTCCCCTAGCTATTCTACTATGTTCTCTGGTGTCTACCACATAAACAGCATTCCCCTAGCTATTCTACTATGTTCTCTGGTGTCTACCACATAAACAGCATTCCCTTAGCTATTCTACTATGTTCTCTGATGTCTACCACATAAACAGCATTCACCTAGACATTCTGCTATGTTCTCTGATGTCTACCACATAAACGGCATTCCCCTAGCTATTCTACTATGTTCTCTGATGTCTACCACATAAACAGCATTCCCCTAGCTATTCTATTATGTTCTTTGATGTCTACCACATAAACAGCATTCCCCTAGCTATTCTACTATGTTCTCTGATGTCTACCACATGAACAGCATTCACCTAGCTATTCTATTATGTTCTTTGATGTCTACCACATGAACAGCATTCACCTAGCTATTCTATTATGTTCTCTGATGTCTACCACATAAACAGCATTCCCCTAGCTATTCTATTATGTTCTCTGATGTCTACCACATAAACAGCATTCCCCTAGCTATTCTATTATGTTCTCTGATGTCTACCACATAAACAGCATTCCCCTAGCTATTCTACTATGTTCTTTATTGTCTACCACATAAACAGCATTCCCCTAGCTATTCTACTATGTTCTTTATTGTCTACCACATAAACAGCATTCCCCTAGCTATTCTACTATGTTCTCTGATGTCTACCACATAAACAGCATTCCCCTAGCTATTCTACTATGTTCTTTATTGTCTACCACATAAACAGCATTCCCCTAGCTATTCTACTATGTGATCCTCCGGCAACTACCACATAAACAGCATTCACCTAGCCATTCTACTATGTTCTTTATTGTCTACCACATAAACAGCATTCACCTAGCCATTCTACTATGTTCTTTATTGTCTACCACATAAACAGCATTCACCTAGCCATTCTACTATGTTCTTTATTGTCTACCACATAAGCAGCATTCCCCTAGCTATTCTACTATGTGATTTTCTGGCAACTACCACGTGAAGAGCATTCCCCTTGGCATATGTTTTGAAGTGGAGTGCTTGAGGTTAGTTTATGCTTCTGAAATAACTCGATGAAAGCATGTGTCAGGTCGTATCTAGTGCATGTGTGTATCTGTATGTCTATCTATTTATCAGTGCATATATTTGTAGGTATTTATCTATCTATTTCTTTTTGCTTGTGTGTCTAAGTCTGTTTTTTTTTTTTTTTTGGTCCTTGTTTATGTTTCTGTGTGTCTGTGTATTTGTCTGTCTTTCGTCTGTCCGTCCGTCTCTGTGTCTGTCTTTCCCTAAACATAAAGGTAAGAACATATAAATATCAATAAAGGTATTAATATTATAACATCTGTATGTATATCAATGGCTTAGATTCATGTAAAAATACCAAAACAAAAGCAAACCCGAACAAACAGAACTCAGTAAAAAGAACACAAGAAACAGAACACAAAAACAGAACACAAAAAACAGAAGAACACAAGAAACAAAAGAACACAGAAAAACAGAACACAAGAAACAAAAGAACACACACAAACAGAAGAACACAGAAAAAACAGGACACAAGAAACAGAAGAAGACAAACAATAGAAGAACACAAACAATAGAAGAAGACAAACAATAGAAGAAGACAAACAATAGAAGAACACAAGAAACAGAAGAACACAAACAATAGAAGAACACAAGAAACAGAAGAACACAAACAATAGAAGAACCCAAGAAACACGAGACCGAGCGCCCCGCCCACGACGCCTCCCAGGCACCCAGCGCCGCCCTCGACCTCCTCCGAGTGCAAGAAAGACCCTCGAACTCCTCGCTCTCGGGTCCTGCGGTCGAGCGAGGTCAGGTGAGCGCGGGTGTCGCCTTCTGTGTGACAACCAACACCAGCTGTTTTCGCCTCGGCCAAACGCCACTTCTTTCGCCCCTCCAAACGAGGCGACACCAGAGATGGCCAGCTGGTGCGGCCGTGTTATCATGAATACAGTTGGCGTGAGTCATGGCGTGCAGTTGCAGACGAGAGCAGACGCCGCACCGCCTCCTCCTGCCAACGACGGAGCGAAAGCGTATCTGGAAGAATGAAACTGATAGCGCTGGCAAGGCGAACGAGGTCATTAAATCCAATTTAATAATACGGATATTATTGCGGGTAACGTTCTTTCGTGCTTTCGCTCTTGCTCTCCGTGTCTCTCTCTCTTTCTCCTTTCAACAGGTTCTCCTTTGTCTGGAAAGCTTCTGTCTCTGTCTATCGGCATTTCTCTCTCTCTTTCTTTCTCTTACTCACTCGTTCTCTCTCTCTCTTTCCTTATTATCTCTCGTGCTCCGAGTTTTAAGAAGCGAAAATTTTCTTTTTTCTTGAAGATTTCCCCGCTAATTCCTATCTACGAAGATAAGAATTAGCGGCGAAGGGAGATCGTGTCTTGTTTTCCTTCCTATCCTATTCCTTCCTTCTCATTATGGCTATGTTTCCTTTTTATCCGTGATTGTCTGTCCTTCCTCTTTAAGATGGCTTCCTTTCTTTCTTGTTGTGTTTTTTCTTATTAATGTTGTTTTTCCTTTATTGATGTCTTTATTCCTTATTAATGACATTTTTCCTTATTAATGTTCCTTCTTATCTTGGTTTATCGTGGCCTCATTTCCTCCTTCTCATTGCTCTCTTTCCTCGTCCTAATGTTGGCTTCTATTACTTCTGATCTTGTGTCTCTCTCTCCCTTTTTATCATGTATCTCTTTCTCCTTCCTCATTATGTGTCTTTTTCTCCCTTTTATCATGTGTCTCTTTCTCCCTTCTTATCATGTGTCTCTTTCTCTCTTCTTATCACGTATCTCTTTTTCTCTCTCTTCTTATCTCGTCTCTCTTTCTCGCTTCTCATCTTGGCTTACTATATCTTACCTCCTTATCTTTCATCTCTTTCTATTTCACGATTCTCTTCCTCCATGTTATTGTTCCTTATCCTCCCTCCTCTTTGTCTTCCTTCTTATCTTGGCTCACTATAACTCCCTTTCTTCCGTATCTTGTATCTCTCTCCTCTTTATCGCGATTCACTTTCTCCTTATTTTGCATCTCTCTCCTTATCATCGTTCCCTCTCCACCTTTCTTTTTATCTTCCTTATCTTGTATTTCTCTTCTCCTTATCGCAATTCCCTTCCTCCTAATTTGTATTTCTCTCCTCCTCGTCGTTTCCTCTCCTTCTTCTCTCCCCCCAGCGCCCCCCCCCCCCGCCCTCCCCTTCCCCCTCGCCATCAACACCCCCCTGAACCGCCCATCGAGAGCTCGGTTCCAGCGCCCGACCATAAACACCTCCGCCGCACAAAGAGAGACGGTGGCGCCATCTCTCGGCCGCGAAAGACGTCTAATTCCCATCACGGTTTTAGCTCTTAACTTTCCTCTCCTGCAGACTCGCCGTTCCTCTGGCTTGGGTTCGTTCATTAGTGCAGCTAAATATAGTCTCATTCAGGGTCAAGCCATAGCCATCTGTATCACAATTTTAATGCACAGCTCTTTTATCTTTTCATAATCAGGTAAGTAGATAAATAATAAAATAAAATACGTCGGTGGGTACTTTAACATGAACGCGGTCCTGCCTTTTTTACTTCCTCTGCTGCAGACTCCCGTTCCTTCGGCCTCGGTCCTTCATTAGCGCAACGGATCATCAAACTCTGCTTTATCGCTTCCTCGTGACGTCTGCCGATGGAGGGTCGAGGGTCGAGGTATGTGGTGGGGGGAGGGGAAGGGGGGAGGGGCGTTCGAGGGCGTGGCGAGGGCGTGAATGACGTGTTTGGTGGGCGGTCGACGCTCGGTGTTGGGATCAACTTTTATTTATTATTATTATTATTTTTATTTTTATCTTTTAGAGAGGAAGCAAAGTGAGGGAATGCAGTGCAACGAAGACAGAATGGTGGAAAAAAAGAAAGCTGCAAAGTAGGAAATTAAAGATAAAAAGATAAAAGAAGGGAAACTAGACCCACAAAAACACAACAGGAAAGGGGCCATCATCTGAATTTAACTGCAGCAAAAAGGGAAAAATGCAAATAACGAAATTCATCAATAATAAACACTACAATCTTAAGTACATTTGGTGATTACAATAACAAATCGCTATCTAAAGAATAGCCAACAACAAGCTAAATACCAGTTTACTACTTAACACTATTGATAACATTTACAAGACCACGCACCAACGAAATGCATTATCTTGCTCTTCTGTTTTCAGGGAATGAAATACAGTCTAAATTAGGACAAACCTAGAATAACCTCCATTACAGTTTCAAACAATACATAGTTCTTCACTTTTTCACATCCCTATTAATGTAAAAATAACATTTGTTGAGATTTTTTTTTTCATAAACCATACTTGTACTGTCAATACTGATAATTAAAGAAGATTTGAAAGGCTGTTGAAACGTTGCTTGTATTAGGTGTTTCTGATTGAAATAGGAAGTAAATAATAATAAAAAAAATGACAAACAAAAATGAAGAAAGAAATAGATTTACAAGTCTTTAGCAAGAGATGGCAAAAATGTAATCGTAGAGCGAACCATCTTCATTTGCCGTAAAAAAGAAAAAGAAAAAGAAATAGTTTAGATAATCATGACTGAGAATGCAAAGGCAAAACAAGTGTCGGGTTGGAATGCGCACGAGTTATATCTATAGATAGATAGATAGAGAGATAGATAGATAGATTGATAGACAGATAGATAGATGGATGGATAGATGGATAGATGAGTGGATAGATGGATGGATGGATGGATAGATAGATAGATAGATAGAAGGATGGATAGATGGATGGATAGATAGATAGATATTTGAAAAAGGAAATATTTTAGTCAAATATGAGAAATGAAGGAACATAAAAACACAACCTTTGATAAAAAAAAAAGAACAAGTGCAATAAAGCATAACAGAAACGCCAAGTAAAGAGACATCCAAAAATGCCAAAATGAAGCAAAAAGAAAGAAAGAAAGAAAAAAAATTATCCTCGAAGACCCACTCGTCACGCTCTCCCTTGTTCTTGCCGTATCCTCCCCCCCCCGCCCCTCTATCCCCCCTCCTCCCCCCCCGTCGCCAAGACCCTCCTCCAACCCTGATACTCGAGCCCTTTGCGAACTCTTTGTTGACATTCTTCAGTAATCCGCAAATGAGAGAGAGACTACGCGTCGGTGGCCGCCATTTTGCACATGCGCCGCAGATGCCGAGACCAGAGGCGGACGCGGAGGAAGGGACGCTTGGCCCGTCTGCAAATGCACGGGGTGTTTGCATTTGCGCGAGATGTAAAGGCAAGAACGAGAGGGAGAGGGGGAGATGGGGAGGGGGAAGGAG
Organism: Penaeus vannamei; assembly: GCF_042767895.1. NCBI lineage: Eukaryota > Metazoa > Arthropoda > Malacostraca > Decapoda > Penaeidae > Penaeus > Penaeus vannamei. The sequence goes on from NC_091574.1 coordinate 19,113,702, forward strand.
AGGGGGAGATGGGGAGGGGGAGGGAGGAGGGAGAGGGGGAGGGGGAGAGGAGGGGAGAGAGAGAGAGAGAGAGAGAGAGAGAGAGAGAGAGAGAGAGAGAGAGAGAGAGAGAGAGAGAGAGAGAGAGAGAGAGAGAGAGACGAGGAGAGAGAGAGAGAGAGAGAGAGAGAGAGAGAGAGAGAGAGAGAGAGAGAGAGAGAGAGAGAGAGAGAGAGAGAGAGAGAGAGAGAGAGGGAGAGATTAAGAAAAACGGGACGAAACAGAAATCACAGCGGCTCTGCTTTCTGCCCGCACGCCGACCTGTACCGTTATGCGTAACACGAGTTTCCGCGGCCGCAGCACACACTTCATTACCGCGGCTTTGTATTCCTCCGCCGCTGTGCGTTATCGGGTCATCGGGACAAGTGAAGCTGTTACTACGGGCTATCACTGGGATCGTGACCACCGTCGCTACTACTACAATTTTACGACTCAGGTAGACGTTGCGAAGAATGAAGAATTCAGGTACGTTTCATATCTCCTTTTATTGTTTGTTATTTTCCTCTTTAAGAAAATGTGCTATTCATCTGATTTTTTTGTGACATTTGTGAGGAAGCTGCTTGGACATTTTTGTGGTAATGTTTTCACATATTTCCTTAAGAAAAAAATATATAAACAATAAATGATGATGATAATGCTGATGATAATGATGGCAAAATTCTAATTAACTATTCATCCATACATGCATGATATTTTGCACTCATCATGAATGTAGCATACTTACACGCACACATTCTATTTCCCTTTTATGCTAGGTAATGTGGGCATTAAACTTACCTTGCACTCGATTGCCTCTGTTACTCGTTTTATTAGCGTGCAATTACAAAACCGCCAAACCAGAATTGTACAGCATATAACTCAAAGATATTTTCTGTTCCTCCTTAGTAAAACCAGTTATTTATTGTATTTAGTTGCTATCATGATGGGAATTATTTTACTAACCAGTAAAGTTTAGTCCTGTGATTCCTGACTCATATATCTAATCATTCATTACCTTAATAATAAATCTATCAATCTATACACTCAATTACCCACTGATTTATCTCTAAACTAATCTATTTTAATTCCCATCACTCCATCAATCTCCTTATTTCCACGAAAAAAATTTATTTGTGTATTTTCCAACAGTATCCAGAGACGCTTCCATCTGCCACTCCATGCTGTGCCAAGTTCCGCGACAAACAGACAGACACAGACACAGACACACACACACAAACAGGTGTTCTTAAAGGGGTCCTTGAGGCGTAACTTCTGCTGTCGTATGAATGATATATATATTGGATGATGGACATTTATGGCTTATTGGTCTGAGGTACAGGTTCTTGGCTTTGGAATTTCGGTGTTAAGGGTTCTTGTAGTCTGAATGTCGTAGATTTTTTTATGTTTATTGGGTTAAGTAAAGATGTCATAAGGGATATGGAACGGGGTTTTGATGTGAATAGGTTTGAGTTACGTTTTCTTCTCTGAGTTTCTGTTCTCCGTGTTTGTTGGCGGGGCTTTCCGTCTCTCGTCTCTTTATCTTTGTCTGTCTGTCTGCCTCTCTTTCAGCTTCCTTCTCTCTCTCTCTCTCTCTCTCTCTCTCTCTCTCTCTCTCTCTCTCTCTCTCTCTCTCTCTCTCTCTCTCTCTCTCTCTCTCTCTCTCTTTCACTTTCTCTCTCTCTCTCTCTCTCTCTCTCTTCTTCCCTTCAGTCTCTCTCCTTTTCCTTCTCCTTCTTACCCTCCCCCTCCCCCTCTCCCCTCCTCCATTTCTCCCTCCCTCCCGCGCTCCTCCCTTCTCGTTCCCCGTTCCCCCTCTTCT
>NC_091574.1:19125538-19130538 GCF_042767895.1 Penaeus vannamei
CGAGGTGAGCGGAAACTGTTCATGCCGGAGGAGGTAGATCGGCAGATACAGATATATTTGTAGGAAAACATATAGGTTGAATACATACATACATACATGTATATATATATATATATATATATATATATATATATATATATATATATATATATATATATATATATATATATACATGTATGTATGTATGTATGTATGTATGTATATATATATATATATATATATATATATATATATATATATATATATATATATATATATATACATACATACATACATACATACATGTATATATGGATAACTATATATATATAAATATGTATGTATATATATATTTATATATATGTATGTATACCTGTAAGTATGTATGTATATATATATATATATATATATATATATATATATATATACATACATACATACATACATACATACATACATACATACATACATACATACATACATACATACATACATACATACATACATACATAGAGAGAGAGAGAGAGAGAGAGAGAGAGAGAGAAATAGAGAAACAGACAGAAAAAGGAAAAAGCTTGGATAGACTAAACAACCGATTAGACCAAATCCCACATACAAGAGAGACAGACGAAATGACAACAACATAACGAACACGACCGCCGACACCACTCAGAACGCCGTCGAACCGAGGGAGACGAAATCCGAAGGCAACCGAGAGCGATAAGAACCGTTTAACCGGACCGAAACTACGACAGACTCTCTCCGGTTGGCGAGGAAGGGAGACGAGAGTTGCAATAAATAACCCCAGAGACACGTAAGAGCTCGGCGTCGGTGAGGGCCCGGCAGCTCATGGGCCAAAAAGCTCCTCGAATTAGCCATAAAGAGCGGGCGACAATGGCGTTCCTCAGGGGGGTCTTACGAACCGCACCGGAAACCCGCATTCCAGGGGGACTTCTTGCGGGGAGGGAGGAAGCAGGGGTGAAGGGGGAGATGGAGGAGGAGAGAGAAAGAAGGGGAGAGAGAGGACAGGGAGGGAAGAAGCAGAGGTGAAGGGGGAGATGGAGGAGGAGAGAGAAAGAAGGGGAGAGAGAGGACAGGGAGGGAAGAAGCAGGAGGGAAGGGGGAGAAGGAGAAGGAGAGAGAAAGAAGGGGAGAGAGAGGACAGGGAGGGAAAAAACAGAGGTGAAGGGGGAGATGGAGGAGGAGAGAGAAAGAAGGGGAGAGAGAGGACAGGGAGGGAAGAAGCAGAGGTGAAGGGGGAGATGGAGGAGGAGAGAGAAAGAAGGGAGGAGAGAGAGGACAGGGAGGGAAGAAGCAGAGGTGAAGGGGGAGATGGAGGAGGAGAGAGAAAGACGGGTAGAGAGAAATGAGGGAGGGGGTGTAAGGGAGAAGGAAGGGAAGGGAGAGAGGGATGGAGGAAATGAGAGAGGGATGGAGAAAATGAGAGTGAGAGAGAGAAAGAAAGGCAGGAAGGGAGTAGGAGAGGGAGGAGAGAGTGAGAGAGAGAAGGAGAGGGAGGGAGAGAGTGAGAGAGAGAAGGAGAGGGAGGGAGAGAGTGAGAGAGAGAAGGAGAGGGAGGGGTGGAGGTAGAAACAATTGGAGTGAAAATGGATGAGAGATTATCTACTGTTAATTCTATATTTTCTATTATGATCCCATTATGAAATGAGCTTGTATATAGAGCTGTAAATGTTTATATTAACAGAAAGCCATTAAGAAAGATTGCAGATTCACTTTGTCATCATGTGACCTCTTTGCAGGTGCAGATGTTCCCTCGTCTATAAAGTTCAAGTATAAAAAAATCGTTGTATAGTATTAACAGCCAAGTAAATTTCCACATCCTGCAGTGCATCTGGTCAACATACAAACACACACATACACACACATGTATATACATATATATACAACATATATACATATATATACAATATATATACATATATATACAATATATATACATATACAATATATATACATATATATACAATATATATACATATATGTATATTTGTATATACATACATATATATGTGTGTGTGTGTGTGTATGTATGCATATATACATACATATATATATATATATATATATATATATATATATATATATATATATATGTATGTATATATAAATCTATATATACATATACAAATACATATACATACATACATACATACATACATATATATATATATATATATATATATATATATATATATATATATATATATATATATATATATATATATATATATATATATATATATATATATATATATATATATATATATATATATATATATATATATATATATATATATATATATATATATATATAAAGAGAGAGGGGAGGGGGATGTCATTAATGCCATCTAATTTTCCACACGGACAGAAGTGAGTGTTCTCTAGATTCCTCTGAACTTTTTCCTCTGACGCTCAAGTTCCACACAATCTTTTCTCCAGGTTTCAGACTCCTCCTGTCTCCTTTATGTATCACATTTTATCCTCTATTGTCACTCGCGTCTTTTAATCCTTCTCTCTTACTCTATCTTTCCTTCTCTCCTCCCCTCCCCCCACAAGAACAGATTCCCGGACGCCACTTAAATAGTTATCATTATAGTCACCATTAACTCAAGTATTTTCGTGTGAATATCGTCAAGGAAATAATATCTTCACGACAATGGCTTGTGCAACAGAGGCGTTTCGTCGATATGTTTACCTAGATATTATCGACCGTAATGTGCCTTTTTCATCTCGCCTGTGCTTGTGCAATAGAGGCGTTTCTCTACTAGGTTTATCTAGAGATTATCGACTCTAATGTGCTTTTTTTCACCTCGCTCCCCCGATCTTGGAAAACGTTTTAGAGCGGCAACTTAATAAACTTAAAGTGATATTAATGTCCAACCTCTAAGTGGCGAAAGTGTACACGGGATAAGGGTTAAGAGGGTAATTGAGAGACAAGTAGCGTGATAAAGGTGTGAGGAGGGAGATAGGAGAGATAAGAAGCCAAAGCGAATGATGGAATATCACGGGGCGCAGAAGACCTCCTTGTGGCCTTCTTGCTCCACGTCCTCTGTTATCTTTTTATTAAAACTATCTGCTCTCTCTCTTGATACGGATGGGGGAGGGAGGGAGGGGAAGAGGTAGAGGGGGAAGGAGAGGGAGAGGGAGATGGAGAGGGAGATGAAGAGGGAAAAGGAGAGGGAAAAGGAGAGGGTGAAGGAGAAGGAGAGGGAGAAAGAGAGAGAGAGAAGGGGGAGAGGAAGATAGAGAGAGAGACAGGGAAAGAAAGAGAGAGAGGAGTGGAGAGAAAAAGACAGAGACAGGGAGAGGGAAACTTGCCTTTTTTTGCTCGGAGCTTAATATGTGCGAGTTGAAACGCATATAGTGTTTTGAAAGCGTGTGTGGTAGATAAGTAGATAGATGAAGGAGAATAAGGATGGAGAGAGAGAGAGAGAGAGAGAGAGAGAGAGAGAGAGAGAGAGAGAGAGAGAGAGAGAGAGAGAGAGAGAGAGAGAGAGAGAGAGACAGACAGACAGACAGACAGACAGATAGAGACAGACAGACAGACAGACAGACAGACAGATAGAGACAGACAGACAGACAGAGACAGGAACAGAGAAAGAGAGAGAGGAAGCTAAACAGGTAAAGATAATTACAAGACACCACTTGATTAACCACAGGAGATAAAGCAAGATAAAAGAGAAGGGAAGTAGGAGATGATAAGGAGCAGACGATAATTACCGTGTTGATGAAGAAAAAGCAAAATATATCGTACCTCTTACCTCATCCTTTATCGCCAGAGCTACTGAGCTGATAGCCAACATGAGCATGAAAAAGGTGCTCGAGGATGAACACAGAGGAAATGCTCATTAAGTTATTTTTTGAGTCGAAATACGAAGCGGTAAGGCGGCGAGGTGGGAGGAGGAGGAGGAGGGAGAGAGAGAGAGAGAGAGAGAGAGAGAGAGAGAGAGAGAGAGAGAGAGAGAGAGAGAGAGAGAGAGAGAGAGAGAGAGAGAGAATATAACAGAGAAAAAATATAAGAGACAAACAATATAAGTGAGGAAAAATATAAGTGATGTATGCCAACACATAAAATACACAGATATAAATAAAGCAGCCTTTCATGGAATTCTAGTAAATGTGACTTACGTAAGAGACAAGCAGATCAAACAACAACAAACATGACCGACGTTTTCCTGCTTATGTATGGAACAAATAAAATCTGACACTAATTTCTAGTATGAAAATGATATCATGTCAGTATCAAACAATAGAACATGCTATGTATATATATATATATATATATATATATATATATATATATATATATATATATATATATATATATATATATATATATATATGTATATATATATATATATATATATATATATATATATATATATATATATATATACAGATATATATATATATATATATATATATATATATATATATATATATATATATATATATATACATATAAATACATATATATGTATATGCACACACACACACACACACACACCTACATCTATATTTTTATCTATCATCTGTCTATCTGTTTATCTATATCTATCTGTCTATCTATTTATCTATCTTTTCATATATATATATATATATATATATATATATATATATATATGTATCCTTTTATCTATCTATCTATATATGTATATATGCATATACATACATATATATATATATATATATATATATATATATATATATATATATATATATATATATATATATATATATATATATATATATATATATATACATACATACATACATACATACATACATACATACATACATACATACATACATACATACATACATACATAGATGGATAGATAGGTAGACATATTATGAACGTGACTTTATCAAACTTGTATTTATGCAAATACGCCGCCAAGGACACGCCCTTAGGACTTCAGAACTCTAATGCATTTCGAGCCCTTTGGTCATGCGCCGCGGGCTCCGCGCGCCGCCCCTGCACTGCACTTCACGGCCCC
>NC_091574.1:19145538-19148038 GCF_042767895.1 Penaeus vannamei
TGCTTTTCTTCGCCAGCCCTCCATCTACTCCCTCCTTTTTATTCTCCATTCTTCTTCCTGCCTCTCCTTCTCTCATCTACTCCTCCCCTTCCTCCTTACTCTCTCATCTCTTCCACCTCCTTCTCCTCCTTTTTTTCCCTCTCTTCTTCTCTCCTTCTTCTTTCCTCTACTCCCCCTCTTGCTCCTCATCCTTCTCCCCCCTCTCCCCCCTCCTACTCATCCTCCTCTTCTTCTCCTCTCTCCTTCCCTCTTCTTCTTTCTCCTCCTTTCTCTTCCTATCTCTCCTCTCTCCTTCCTCTTTCTCTTTCTCTTCCTTTCTCTCCCTCTTTCTCTTCCTTTCTCTTCCTTTCTCTCCCTCTTTCTCTTCCTTTCTCTCCCTCTTTCTCTTCCTTTCTCTTCCTTTCTCTCCCTCTTTCTCTTCCTTTCTCTTCCTCTTTCTCCTCCTTTCTCTTCCTATCTCTCCTTTCTCCTTTGTCTCCCTCTTTCTTCCTGTCTCCTCTTTCTCTTCCTTCTCATGGTTCCTCGCTTTCGCTGTCCTTGCTCTGAGCGCGATCATCGTTGCACTGCCCTGACCTCGCCCCCCCCCCCCCCCCATAATTGTTCTTGCATGTACTCCTACTATTGTTGTGCAATTGCTTTCATCTTCCTCGTTCTCGGATTTACTTGCTTTTGCAGTTGATTTCTCTTTTCAGTCTTTGCTTCTTGCTTTGTTCTCCTCTCTTTTTTTTCTCTCCCATTTCGTTTTCCTTCTTTTTTTTATTTTATTTCTCTTTGTCTATTATTTTCACTTACTCTTTTTTCTCCTTTTCTTCTCTCTTTTGTTTTCCTGTTTCTTTTCTCCTCCTCCTCCCTCTTTTGCCATTTTTTCTCTATCTACTTTGCTCTCTTTTTCCTATTTATTTGTTCCCTCTTTTCCCTCTTTTCTTCTTCGCCTCTCCCCTCTCTCCTATTTTCGTATTGCCTTCCTTTCCCTATTTTCCCACTCCACTTTCCCCAGTTTCTCTGCCCTCTTGTTCCTTTTCTCTCTCTCTTGTCTCCATCATTATTATCATTATCATTATTTTCGTAATAATTCATCATTAATATTATGATATCTGTCCATATTGTTATCATTATTATGATCTTTATCATCATAATTTTCCTAATTGCCATCACTAGTATTATCATCATTATCTCTTCCCTTTTATCAATCAAGATGATGGCATCATTACCATCATCATCAATATTATCACCATCACCATCATTATTATCATTACCATCACAATCATGATAATCATCATAATTATCATTCATATCATGATAATAACCTACATTGCCATCACAATCAATTATAACATCATTATCATCATCATCATCATTATTATCATTATCTTCCGTAGTAGAGGTCGTAGTAATTATAGTGGTAGTAATAGCAATAACAGACTAGCAGTAGAAATAGTTCATTGCTACGGTGCAACTTCTTTTGTTGCTACACAGTGAGGGAAAATAAGGATGATGGTGATGATGGTGATGATGACAGTGATGGTGATGATGACAGTGATGGTGATGATGAAGATAATGATGATGGTGGTGATAGTGATGATGAAGATGCTGATGCTGATGGTGATGGTGATGGTGGTGATGATAATGATGATGATGATGATGGTGATGATGGTGATGATGAAGCTGATGATGATGGTAATATTGATGGCAATGATGATGATAATTATAATAAAAATGATAATGAGGATGATGATAATGACACTGATAATGAAAATGATAATGAAGGTGATGGTGATATCTACTTTGCTCTATACTTTCCACACATCAAATAAACTCTCCATTTCCTTAAAGTACTCTTGATTTTCCTATCAGCGGATGTTACCTCTTTTATCCAGCTTTCTCCATTCCACTCCACGCCATTCACTTGCTCCACCTACTCCACTTACTTCACTTATTCCACTTACTCCACCTACTCTACTTATACCACTTACTTCACTTACACCGCTTACTCCACTTATACCACTCACTCACCTACTCTACTTATACCACTTACTCCACTTATACCAGTTACTCCACCTACTCTTCTTATACCACTTACTCCACTTATACCACTTACTGCACCTACTCTACTTACACCATTTACTTCACTTATACCACTTACTCCACTTATACCATTTACTCCACCTACTTTACACACACCACTTACTCCACCTACTCCACTTACTCATGTTCCACTTCACACATCTGTCGTTGGCGGCCTTTCCTTGTTTTGCTGAGGACGCCGGAGTAACACCACTTTTTTCTCTTCCTTTTTTGGTAAAGGATTATTGCGTATGTTTTTTTTTTTTTTTTTTTTTTTTTTTTTTTTGCAACTGGCAGGGATTTAAGGGCAGTGGCGGTCGAGGTCGTTGCAAAAGGGTTGTGGTTGTTGCAGACTGAGAGGCTGCGATGGGAAGATGTGGGTGTTTTTGTTTCTTTTTCTTTTTTGTCTTTGTTTGTTTGTCTTTTTTTGTCTTTG
>NC_091574.1:19193038-19195538 GCF_042767895.1 Penaeus vannamei
CTGGATATAGATATTACACATCATGCGAGACAATAAAGAAATGGAAAAATAGAGTTTGATATCATTACCGTTAACAGTATTATTATTATCATTACAATAACGGCTGCTATCATTAGTGCTGCCATTATCCTGAACATTATTAGTATCATAATCACCATCATTATCTATCTTAGTCTTATTATCATCCTCATGCCATAACTTTAGTATAAACAGATACAGAAAAGTTAGTTTCTACGAATATACTTTCTTCGGAAATTAGTATGTAAAAAATGTTCTTTGAATATCGTGTTTCGCGGCTAAAAAAAATCTGAAAGAACAGATATCTGATCACGGAGTTGAGATGGTTTCAATACGGATTAAGATAACGTATGGAATTCGATTTTCTTTCTATATAAGGTAAGCCTTTCTATATAAGTTATGATACTCTCTATCAGTCGCATTTTACGTCTAATCCGTTATTATTTGATTTTCTATATATATATTTCTATAAATATTTATTTGAGGTTTGCCCTTTTCTATAGACTTCTATAGATCTTATAGCGTTGACATTCAAGTTAAATGTCATGAATTTCAACATTATCTTTTTGGTTTGTTTGTACCATCATTATTTTGTATTATGATCATTATTATCTTTTTCATTATGAATTTTCATCATTAATAGTATCATCATTATCATTGTGATAATTCTTACTATCCGTAGCGTTGTCATTATCCTTAGCATTATTAGTATTACAATCCTCATAATCAATATATGTTAATTTATAACATTTTAGCTCGCTGTCAGAGATAGTTTTCTTTACATAGAAGCATTTTCATTGTTTCTATTTGGTCACAAAAAAAAGTAAAAAAATTATCAGAAACGAAAACTCACTTCAGAACCCACATATGAACCCGCACCAGAACCCACAGTCACTACGACCCCCCCCCCCCTCTTTTTTTTTTTTTTTTTTTTTTTTTTTTTTTTTTTTTTTTTGCCTCACGAGACACACACGACCGCTACTCTCTGCCCACCCTTGGTCAGCCCTCTACCCACCCTCGGTCCGATTCTTATCCAACCTCTGCCTAGCCAGTGCCCACTCGCTGCCTACTCCCTGTCCACCTTCTATCCACTCCCTATCCATTTCCTATCCACTGCTTGTCTCCTTTTAATCCGATTCCTGTCCACTTTCAATCGACTCTCTGTCCACTTTCTATCCACTGCCTGACCATTTTCTATCCACTCCTTGTCCACTTTCAATCCACTCCCTGCCCACCTTCTATCCACTCCCTGATCACTTTCAATCCACCCCCTGTCCACTTTCTTGCCACTTCCTCTCCACCTTCTACCCACTCCCTATCCACTTCCTATCCACCTTCTACCCATCTACCAAGCCAACGTACATTCCACTTTATCCCCATTGCCTCTAAACACTCTGTACTGACTCTGTGCCTATTCTTTGCCCACTCTTAGCCCACCCGCGGCCCACTGCCAGCGCCCCACCCGCCCACTACCCGCAGGAGCCTCGACCCGCCCTTGTCTCAACACAATACCAATACCAATGCAGTTAAAAAGCAATATTCTTATCGGTTTTGGGATCATCCGGCGGTGGGGCCGATACACGAAGTATAGGGGAGGAGGGATAGAGGGATTTTCCTTCTTTCTGGCTTTCCTTCTTTCTTTCTCTATTTATTTCTGTATCTATCTTTCTTTTTTTCTTTCTTTCTCTCTCTCTCTATCTGTCTTTCTCTTCTCTTTCTTTTTTTATCTTTATTTCTCTCTCTCTCTCTCTCACTCTCTCACTCTCTCTCTCTCTCTCTCTCTCTCTCTCTCTCTCTCTCTCTCTCTCTCTCTCTCTCTCTCTCTCTCTCTCTCTCTCTCTCTCTCTCTCTCTCTCATCATTATTATCATTATAATCATTATAATGTTAAAAATGATAATGATAATTATCATTATCGTCATCATCGATATTATTGTTATTATATCATCATTATTGTTTTTTATCAACATTCATTATCATTCTTATTACCAATATTATTATAATTTCTGTTTTTTCTTCTTCCTCTCTTCCTACCCCCTTCTCCCCCCATCCTCCCCCTCTCTCCTTGAACTCGTCCTACACCCTCCCCCCTCCCTCATCTCCCCGCCCTCGCTAACCGACTTTAATTTGTAGAAGCTTTTTATCTCTCTTATCTGGCACGAACCCTCGTTATCGTCTGTTCTTTACACGCCTCTTCCATCACCCTCTGCCCCCTTTCGTTCTCCCATAACTCCTTTTTTTCTCTTTCTCTCTTTCTTGTTTTTTCTCTCTATTTTTCTCTCTCGTTTTCTCTCTGGTTCGCAGTCATTTTTTATTTCCTTTCTCGAAATCTTTCTCTTTCTTCGGTATTCTCGCTGTTTCTCTCTTTCGTCTTCTCTCTCTATGTATTTCTAATCTCCCCCCCCTCTCTCTCTCTCTTTCTCTCTCTCTCTCTTTCTCTCTCTCTCTCTCTCTCTCTCTCTCTCTCTCTCTCTCTCTCTCTC
>NC_091574.1:19200538-19203038 GCF_042767895.1 Penaeus vannamei
TTTCTTCTCTTCTACTCTACTTCCTTCTTTATTTTTTTCTTTCCCTCTTTCCCTCTTTCTCTTCACTTCCATTTTCCTTGCTTCACCTTTTCCATTTCCCCTTCTTTTATTCCTCCCTTTCCCTCTTCCTCCTTTCTCTTTTCCTCCTTTCCCTCCTCCCCTTCCCTCTCTCTCCTCTCCCGCCTTCCTCCCTCTCCTTCTCATTTACACTTCCCTTTACTTCTTCCCGTTCCTTCCATCCTTTCATCATACCGCCTTCTCTTTCCTTCTTCCTCCCTCTCCTTCCTATCCTCCCTCCCTCATTCCTCGTTCCTCCTCCCTCTTCTCTTTCCCTCCTCCTCCCTCCCTCATTCCTCGTTCCTCCTCCCTCTTCTCTTTCCCTCCTCTCTCTCCTTTTCCTCTCACCCTTCCCTCATTCCTCGTTCCTCCTCCCTCTTCTCTTTCCCTCCTCCTCACTCCTTTTCCTCTCCCCTTTCCCTCCTTTTTCCCATTTCCCTCCCCCTCCTCCCTCTTCCCTTTCCCTCCTCCTCCCTCCTTTTCCTCTCCCCTTTCCCTCCTTCTTCCCATTTCCCTCCCCCTCCCCCCTCCCTCCCTCTTCCCTTTTCCTCCCCTCCTTCTTTTCCCTCCTTCTTCCCATTTCCCCTCCCCTCCCCCCTCCTCCCTCTTCCCTTTTCCTCCCCTCCTTCTTTTCCCTCCTTCTTCCCATTTCCCTCCCCCTCCCCCCTCCTCCCTCTTCCCTTTCCCTCCTCCTCCCACCTTTTCCTCGTTCTCCCCTTTCCCTCCTTCTCCCCTTTCCTCTCGAGCGCAGCGCAAATATAATCTCAAGAACGGCAGCCTGCAGCCTATCCGACCTGCACGAAAAGGTTAAAGCATCGAGAACAGGTTTCAGAACTCACGCCGGAAAATGCTCGAGTCATGCTGCCTTCGAGGGCGATGTTGCTGTGCTCGAGGGCGACCGAAGGCGCTTGCTCCTCGGTGCAGCTGAGGAGGATGGGGTGGAGGGGGGAGAAGGGGGGGAGGGGGTGGGGGTTGAAGTGGGAGTTGGGGGTGAGGTGGGAGTGGGGAGGGGGGTAGGGCAATATGTTTATTTGTACAGTGTGTGTGTTGGTATGTGTGTGAGTGACTACCTTTATCCGTCCATGTATTTATCTATGTCTGTTTACCTGTTCATCTATCTATATCTATCTATCTGTATATCATCTATCTATCTGTCTAACTACCTGTCTTTCAATCCTTCTAAAGATAGACTGATAGATTGATTAAGAGAGATGAATAGATGAATAAACATTTGGATAGATAATAGATGGATGATTCATTTTAATTTTGCTATATGTATAATTTCTACTTAGGAAGTTGATACTAATTATAGTCGATAATGTTATTTCTTATTAAATGTCCTACTGTTCCTTAATACGAGCTACAGCAGTTATTGAGTATTTTCTTTCTGATTAAATCTTATTCTTATATCAATATAAGCGTCGCAAAATATGTAAATGAATGAATAAACGAAGGAATGAGTAAATGAATGAATGAATGGATAATCTCTCTCTCTCTCTCTCTCTCTCTCTCTCTCTCTCTCTCTCTCTCTCTCTCTCTCTCTCTCTCTCTCTCTCTCTCTCTCTCTCTCTCTCTCTCTCTCTCTCTCTCTCTCTCTCTCTCTCTCTCTCTGACTCCCTTTCTTTCTCTCCCTCCCCGACTCTCCCTCTCTTTCACTCATCACTCCATCCCTTCTGCCTTCCCAACCATCCTGCCCCCTCCCTTCCCATCTCCCTCCCCTCCCATCGCCCTCCCTCCCCCTCCCCCTCCTTACCTTCCCTCTCCCTCCCCCTCCCCCTCCCTCCCTCCCTTACCCCTAGATCAGCAGGCTCGTTCGCACCGTGTCAGAAAGGATTACAGACGGACAACTTAACTTCCCTGCAGGTTACTCTCACTCCCGCTGGTCTCTCTTGACCCCCTGCCGCCCCTTCCTCCCTCCCCACTCCAACTCCTCTACCCCCTATCTCAACTTCGCTCTTCCCCTTACACCAACTCTTCTTCCTCCCCTTTCCCTCTCTCCTCTGCTGCCCCCCTTCCTCCCTCTCCCCTTTCCTTCCCCTATCCATGTTGCCCCCTCCCCCCTTACTCCAACTCATCTCACCTACCTTAAGTCGCTCTTCCCCCTTCTCCTATTCTTTCTCTTTCTATCCTCACTTTCCCCTGCTCTAATTTTCTTCGCCATTCCCCAACTGCTCCATCCTCCCCCTACTCTGCTTGCTTCCCTGACCCTTCCTCCTTCCTCCTTCCTTCCTACCCTGTCTCCTTTCCCTGACCTTTCTTGTTTCCTTCCATTCACCTCTTGCCTCCTTCTTCCCCTGTTTCCTGCTTCTCTCTTCCACCCTTCTCACTGTTTACATCTTCCCTAACTCCTGCTTCCTCCCCTTCCTCTATTTTCCTCTGTTTCTTTCTTCTTTTTCCCCTGCCACCTTTTCCCCTACCCTTGTCTTCTTCCCTCCCCTCCCTT
>NC_091574.1:19220538-19223038 GCF_042767895.1 Penaeus vannamei
GGGAGGGAGGGAGGGGAGGGAAGGGGGGACGGAGGGAGGAAGGGAAGGGGGAACTAGGGAGGGATGGAAGGAAGAGAAGGGGGGGAGGGAGGGATGGAAGGAGGGAACTAGGGAGGGAGGGAGGGAGGGGAGGAGGGAGGGAGGGAAGGGGGGAACTAGGGAGGGAGGAAGGGAAGGAGGGAATTAGGGAGGGAGGAAGGGAAGGAGGGAGGGAGGAAGGGAAGGAAGGAGAGGAAGGAGGGAGGGGGAAGGGAAGGAAGGGAAGGAAGGAGGGAGGGAGGCAGGAAGGAAGGGGACGAGGGAATGAGGGAGGGATGATGGGAAGGAGAGAGGAAGAGAAGTAAATGAGGGAGGAAGAAAGAGAGAGAGAGAGAGAGAGAGAGAGAGAGAGAGAGAGAGAGAGAGAGAGAGAGAGAGAGAGAGAGAGAGAGAGAGAGAGAGAGATAAAGAGGAAGAGAGAGAGAGAGAGAGAGAGAGAGAGAGAGAGAGAGAGATTGAGAGAGAGAGAGAGAGAGAGAGAGAGAGAGAGAGAGAGAGAGAGAGAGAGAGAGAGATAGAGAGAGAGAGAGAGAGAGAGATAGAGAGAGAGAGAGAGCAAAAGCCGAGACACCAAAGTAAGCAAATAAGGGCAAAACCACATTGCATAAATCAGAGAAATTATAAGTTAAAATTTGAACACGTTAAACCAAGTTTTACCGAGATTATACTAAAAGCAACTGTAATATTTTACGTATTTTATATCTTTTATTATCATATTGATTTTTTTTTCCTTTTTTTCAATATATTTATTTATCTTTATTTATTTATTTATTGCTTTTTCATTTTATATCTTTCATATCCTATGAGAAAATATAGAAAATTATTCACCATATCCATCAAGATAATTATTCATCTTTGTTTTTATTACTCATTTATTGTCTTTCACAAATTTATTCCTCCTCTTATCCCATACCTTATCAGGAATATCGATCGATAGCGTTAAACAAAACCTCTAGACATTAAATGATAAGTTTAAAGTTCATTTTGCAATTTTCGACCATTGTTTACACCCAACTTTGCACGTTACACCCGGCTCTGTCTATCGTGTCCTCGATTTTGTTTTTTTCTTTTTATGATCTATCTTATTGTCTATTTATATCTATCTCTGTATCTATCTATTTGGTTATCTATCTGTGTATGTGATTATCTATCTAACTACCTACCTATCTGTGTTTCTGTCTGGCTATCTATATCTATGTTTCTATTTGTTTTATATATCTATTTATCTATCCGCGTCCCTACATATCTATCTGTACGTATATATAAATTGATATACATCTATCTATCTAATCTATTAATCAATCAGTCACTCTACACACACACACACACACACAGAAAAAAAACATAAACCATTACTATGTCTATGTTTGTATGTTTACTGATGTATACTTGTGTGTTGTTGTTTTTGTGTGTGAGTGTATTTATATGTGTGTACTTGTGTCTGCATGTGTGTGTATGTGTGCGTGTGTGTGTGTGCGTGTGTGTGTTGTGTGTGTGTTTGCGAGCGTGTGTGTGTGTGTGTGTATATACCTGTGTCTGCATGTGTGTGTGTATGTGTACGTGTGTGTGTGTGTGTGTGTGTGTGTTTGCGTTCGTGTGCGTGTGTGTTTGCGTTCGTGTGCGTGTGTGTTTGCGTTCGTGTGCGTGTGTGTTTGCGTTCGTGTGCGTGTGTGTTTGCGTTCGTGTGCGTGTGTGTGTATTTGCGTTCGTGTGCGTGTGTGTGTGTGTGACGTGAAATGAAGGTTAACTCGAAGAACTCGAGCAGCGACCTTGCCTCCCCGGCAGAGGTATCCCATTCATAAAAAATATTCCCTTTGTGAAGACTAAATCCGTGCCCAGAAACGTAATTAAGTCAGGAACAATACAGCCTTTCTTATTTTAAAACAAAACCCAAGAGAGAGAGAAAAAAATCAAGATAAAAAATCAGACTAGTAGTCTTTTATAACTTTATCTTCCTTCTTTTTTTATTTTCTTTTTTTCTCTACTATTTCCTATCTTTATCCTTATTTAAAAAATCAGGCAAGTCCTCTTTTATAACTTTATCTTCCTTCTTTCGTTGTTGTTTTTTTCATTTTTATTTTGTTCCTACTATTTCCTATCTTTATCCTTGTTTCTCCCACACCCGCTTTCCTCCGCCGCTGGAATGAGGGTATAGAGAGAAGCTAATATATCCTCGAAGCGCTTTTTTTTTCTTTTCTTTTCTTTTCTTTTCTTTTTTCTTTTTTTCTTTTTTCTTATTTTTCTTTTCTTTCTTCTTTTTTTCTTCTTTTTTCTTTTCTTTTATTTCTTTTCTTTTTTTCTTTTTCTTTTTTTCTTCCTGACGCCATGCGGACTCACGGCTCGCGGATCGAGTTTGCGCGTTCGTGTTCTCTCTTTTCGTTGCTTTTCTTCCTCTCTCTCTCTTCTCTCTGTACTTCTTTTCGTTGCGGTTCTTTCTCTTTTCTCTTCTCTCTTGTCGTTG
>NC_091574.1:19235538-19240538 GCF_042767895.1 Penaeus vannamei
GCAACAAAACAAAGAAAGAAAGAAAACGACAAACCATATTTCCACAAAAAACGCAAAACAGAAAACAGGAGAAATTCAATCTTGCAATTCCTTCCACTCGCCCCCCCCCCCCCCCCCGCCCACAAGCAAGGGAAACCGGGCCCGTGTTCTCAGCGTTCCAGGGATCCCTAACAGAGCCCCCTTAACGAGGCGTTGCTCTTATTAAAAGCCAGGGCCCTGTTTAACTGTCTCATTTGCCGCTTTATAGCTTGTGTGGCCAGGCAGTGGTGGTCCAGAATGAGAGAGAGAGAGAGGGGGGGGGTGAGGGAGAAAGAGGGAGTGAGAGAGTGGGAGAGAGTGCGGGTGAGGGAGAGGGTGAGAGTGAGAGGGAGGGAGAGGGTGAGGGAGAAAGAGAAGGATTGGGATTGGGAGGAGAGAGAGAGATGTAGATAAAGAGAGAGAAAAAAAGAGAGGGAGAGAGAAACAGACAGACAGACAGAGAAAGAAAGAGACATACGGAGAGAGAGAAGGAAAGAGAAACATACGGATAGATAGATAAGTAAAGAGAGAGAAAGAGAGAGAGAGAGAGAGATCCTCTGTATTCAAAGTCATTACGCTGATTTAACACGTAAGCCTCATCCTTGTGGAGCGTCTCTTATGATGAATTATATCCTGGTTGTGTAGCGGATTATAAAAGGAAAGAAATAGGATTAAATAATTTCCTTTTTTGGGGGAAAAGGGGGTCTTGAGGAGGTATTTGTAGCTTTGGGATTATCTGCGCCGTTGGTAAAGAAAATCGGGAATTTCTTAACGTCTGAAATTATTTTTTGGAATGGAAGATCAGAAAAGAAATCAATGGAAATAAAAGAAAATATGGTCAGCTCTGTAAAGATATTGTCTGGAATGGAAGACCAGAAAAGAAATTAATGGAAATAAAAGAAAATATGGTCAGTTCTGTTTTGATATTGTCAGCTCTGTTAAAACATTGTTGTTATGTCTGTTCGTCAGTTTATCACGCACACGCTATGTGTGCGTGATATTCTAACTATGAAGAAAAAACAAAAGCAAAAACAAAAAATCTCAAGCACGTAGACAGAAACAGTTACACACACACACACACACAAACACACACACACACACACTCCCCCCCCACACACGCACACACAAACACACACACACACACAAACACACACACACAAACACACATACACACACACACACACACCCCCCCACACACACACACACAATCACACACACACACACAAACGAACACCTTAAGCGCATCCGAACAAACACATCTGAAGAGAAATCCAAACATATAAACGACCAAGCTGTTTGTATTTCTCTTGCAAGCGTCTTGGTTTCCTTCAAGATTTTATGGCCAATTGTTACTTGAATCGTGACTCAGTAAGAGTAAGTCACTGAAGAGATCTGTTTATTGACATTTTATGTATAGAGTGGAAACTGAAGTCGTTTTTTTTCTTCTTCTCTCTCTCTCTCTCTCTTCTCTCCCCCTCTCTCTCTCTCTCTCTCTCTCTCTCTCTCTCTCTCTCTCTCTCTCTCTCTCTCTCTCTCT
This sequence comes from Penaeus vannamei, assembly GCF_042767895.1. NCBI lineage: Eukaryota > Metazoa > Arthropoda > Malacostraca > Decapoda > Penaeidae > Penaeus > Penaeus vannamei. The sequence goes on from NC_091574.1 coordinate 19,237,094, forward strand.
CTCTCTCTCTCTCTCTCTTCTTTTTTTTTTACTGGGTTGATGGGAATGTTAAAAATCGAAAATTGAGAAGAAATAAGACGTATGGCAGATGAAAAGACGTGTAGAGTTTCTCGAACAAGGCATGACACAACAAAAAACAAACAAACCAACCCCCTCCCCCGAAAAAAGGACAACAATAAGCAAGAAAAGGGACGACCTTGGAAATGCCTCCTTTGTTTTGCATCAACAAACTTTTCGTTGACTCGTCTGGCGTTCATTATTCACTTCCCAATTCCGCGGCGTTCATTAGTGTCGCCACCTCTTCTCGCATGCCATTCTCCTAACAAAAAAGAGAAAAGAAAAGAGAGAGAAAGAGAGAGAGAGAGGGAGAGAGAGAGAGAGAGAGAGAGAGAGAGAGAGAGAGAGAGAGAGAGAGAGAGAGAGAGAGAGAGAGAGAGAGAGAGAGACAGGGAGAGAGAAAGACAGGGAGAGAGAGAGAGAGAGAAAAAAAAAGAGAAAGAGAAAGAGAAAGAGAAAGAGAAAGAGCAAGAGAGACAGAGAGAAAGAGAGAGAGAGAAAGAAAAAAAAGGACCTTGTTTACCCTCGTTTGCGCTAAGCCCTTCTCGCCCGGAGCTCCCGAGGGCGCCCGCGCAGCCCGCGTTGACTCTCCAAATACGCGCTCAGCCCCGCCCCCATTTCATGATCCATTAAATCCGCTGTTACGCATCTATTAAGGGCGTGAGTGATCGTAATTCATACTCTCGCTCGGTTTTTGGTCTTTATTGAGACAGACGGCAGCGACTCTTACACGAGGCAGGTGTTCGGACATTTTTCAACTAGACTTCGGAGGGTTTTGTCGCGCTGTTTGGAAGGATACGGCGAAATGTCCCCACTAACAGGAAAATTAATGGAAAGAACACAGGCTAGCATTAATGTTCGTGTTTGTCTATCTCGAGGATAAGGGGGCCACGTTCTGCTATGATAAACAAAGGCGGGGATTTTTATTCGCTTTTATTCTTTTATTTCTTCTTTCTTTGAATTTTTTCAGGGGGGGGGGGGGTGGCTGCAAAATACAATGAGCGGTATTTATGGTGCTTCTGTTATTGATTCATATAATGGATTCTTTTGTTCGTGGTTTTAATATCTTTGATTGATAGTCTGTTCCGTTGTTTTGTTTCCTTTGATAAATATGTCTTCTCTTTCGATCAGAGAGAGAGAGAGAGAGAGAGAGAGTGAGAGAGAGAGAGAGAGAGACGAGAGAGAGAGTGAGAGAGTGAGAGAGTGAGAGAGTGAGAGTGAGAGAGTGAGAGAGTGAGAGAGTGAGAGAGTGAGAGAGAGAGAGAGAGAGAGAGAGAGAGAGAGAGAGAGAGAGAGAGAGAGAGAGAGAGAGAGAATGAATGAGAGAGAGAGAGAAAGAGAGAGAGAGAGAAAGAGAGAGAGAGGAGGGACGGGGGTGCAGTTAGAAAACAGACAGAGACAGACCCAGATACAGAAACAGACATACATACATACAGACAGACATCACTGTCAGACAAATAAAGCGCTCGATAAGCCAACACGACTCGGCCGTCATCAGTTAAGACCGAAGAGATTCCAACTCCCTTTCCTTACCGGCGCCTCAAGTCCCTCCATAAGCATAAGGAACACAAACCTCGGCCTATTCGCATTCAGATCCTTCGTCAAAGAGCATCGAAACCCACTGCCAAAAACGACACTTACAGCTCACAAGGCAATAGGAAAACCGCAGAGCAGCCGATCCGAACCGCGATTGGGAATGCACAGCGCCTCATCTCCTTCGAAAATTATGGGTGTTTAGGGACTCAGCGCCACGCTCCCCGAAGCCCTCAGCGAAGCCTCCGTGATGGATTCGGCGAGCGGGCTATGAGGTGATGGTAAACAATGTGGCGGCGTGTTATTATGGTAAGTTATGGCCGCGTGAAGGGAGTTGGTGGCCGTGCGGTGGGATGGGGCCAACGGGGAGCATGAGGTGGTGGGCGAGTGGCGGGACCTGGCGGCGTCTGTGTTTGTGTGTTGTGTGTGTGTTTCCACTGCGCTGTGTTGTGTTTGGTGTTATATGTGTGTGTTTTGTTGTGTTGTGTTCTGCTGAGTACACACGCACACACACACGCATATATTTATATGTATATACGTGTATGTGCAAGCGTACGTGCGTGCGTGCATACGCAAGTGTGCATGCGATTGCATGTGTGTTCGTCTCTCTATGCTTGCGGTATAGTGTAGCTTTGTGTGAATTCGGATGAGAACATAGAGCAATTTGTCCTCAAATCGGGTACTTATTCGTGTAAAAATTCTCAAGATATGACAACGAAACGACACAGAAATCAAAATCTAGCTCAGAAAAAAAAACTATGCACATAAATGCAAAATGCCAATTGGTCCAAAAACATATTTCATTATCATATAACTCTTAACACACAAATGCTCGAAATTTATGAGTATGCAAATGAAGGGGCGACATAGGTGTGACCAAACATACCTATTCGGAAATCCTGTTATATAATGCCTATGACATCACGTAGGTAAGACATCACTAGGCTTGACAAGAGGACAAGCGACAGGGTTCGATCCCTTGTGGCAGGGTCAGAGGGGGGAGGGGGAAACGGGGAGGAGGGGATAAGAACAGAATTGTAAACACAAGGGACATTCTTGACCCTCTCTTACTGATAAATGGGAAAGGGGTTTTGAATTAATTGGGAAAAGTCGAATGGTTTTGGAAAACAGACTATATTTAAAATTTATATCATCAGTGTCTACATTAGTATCCTTATCCTTATCATTATCACGATCATTATCATTTTCAGCAGTATTGGCATTAACATAATCATCATCCTAATATTTACTATCATTATTTTCATAGTTTTTACTGTTACTATTACCATTACCTTTACAATCAATGTTACTATTACTATTATCACTACCCTTATCATCATAATTATAATCATCATTATTTATTTTTTTATATATATATATACAAATATCTTTACTTACCAAAATATGAAAATTCTATAAAGAAGACTCATTTACAAAGCGAAACAAAATCACACAAGACACCTTTATGAGACAGAAGGATATATCACTACCTTTCTCCTCCTCCTCTTCTTCTTCTTCTCCTCTTCCTCCCCCCTCCCCCAATCCCCTCTTTCCACGCCTTCCTCCGACCCCACCCACCTCCTCTTCCTCCCCCCGTCCCCTCTTTCCACACCCTCCGCCCTCACCCACCTCCTCTTCCTCCCCCCATCCCCTCTTTCCACGCCCTCCGACCCCACCCACCTCCCATAGAAGGGGCGAGAGGAAGAGAGAATGAGAGAGCAGACGGGCCGTGATGGACTGCCAGTTCCGAGATGAATAATGCATCAGCTGGCACTATACCCCCCACCCCCACCCCTGTGTTCCACCCACCCACCCACCCAACACCCACACCTGTGTTTGACCCCCCCCCTCCCCT
>NC_091574.1:19250538-19253038 GCF_042767895.1 Penaeus vannamei
CCCCTCTTCTCCTTCTGCATCTCCCTTGGTCTTCTCTTTCTCTGTCTTTTGTGGTCTTTCTTCTGTCTTTCTGTTTCTCTTCTTTTGTTCTCTGTCAGTTCTCCATTTTTTCTCTACTGAGTCTTTTCTCAGTTCCTCTTTCCTCTTCTCCTTTCCCCTCTCATCTCCTATTTCCCCCATTTCATTACCTATATCTTTTTCTTCTTGCTTCCTCCTCCCCTTTTCCTTTCCTAATCTCAGCTTCTTTCTTCCCTTCAATGTTACTTTCCTCTCTCCTCTCTTCTCCTCTCTCCTTTCCTTTCTCTTCTGCTCTCTCTACTGCCCTCCTCTTCTCCCCATTTCCCTTCTCTTCCCCTACCCTGTTCGCCCCTCCCTTTCTCCTCTCTTTCTCCACTCCCTCCTCTCTCTCTCCCCTCCCTTTCTCCTCTCTCTCTCCTCCCTTTCTCCTCTCTCCTCCCTTCCCTTTCTCCTCTCTCTCTCCCCTCCTATTCATTCCTCCTCTCCTCTTCTTTCGCTCCCTTTCCTTCGTTCCTCCGTCTCATCCCCTTCCTTCTCCCCTCCCTTCCCCTCCCCTCGCACTCCCTTTCTTTGTCCCTCCCCCTCCCCCCTCCACCTTCTACACCCCTGGTCTCCCTCTCCCCCTTAACCCGTTCTCCCCTTTGCTTTATCCATCTTCCTCCCCCTTCCCCTTCCTCCTCCCTTTACCCACCCTTTACCTCTCCCTCCCACCCTCCCTTTACCCACTTTACCTCTCCCTCCCACCTCCCTCCACCTTCCCATTACCCCCCTCTCCTCCCCCTTCCACCTTCCCATTACCCCCTCCTCCTCCCTCCACCTTCACCACCGCCCCCTCCCCTCCCCCCTCCCCCTTCACCATCGCCCCCTGGCCTCGTAAAAGACAAGGATTATATCCAATCTCCTTCTCATCCACTCCTCCGCCGCCCCTCATGTTAACACGTGATCCAGAGTCTGGGCGTCTGGTACCGTGGGCGGCGTGGGCGGGTTTTTATGGCACGAGGTGTCCCGCGGGCGTGAGGATGAGGGAGGATGGACAGCGAATCCTCCTGAACGAACGCCACGACTTTGACAAAGCTTAGACGTCCAGAGGAAGAGGAGAGAAGTGAAGGTTGCAGAAGGCGATGCGGACGTGTGTTGAAATGTTGCATTGCCAGTTGCTTTCTTTTCGTGGTGGCATTTCGGGAGGAAGGAAGAGCGATAGAGGTAGATGGAGAATGGGAGAGAGAGAAAACAAGTAATGGGGAATAGAGAGATACAGAGATGGAGAATGGGAAAGATAGAGAGATAGATGGAAAATGAGAGAGAGAGAGAACAAGCATTGGGGAATAGATAGATAGAGAGAGAGATGGAGAATGGGAGAGAGAGAGAACAAGCGTCGGGGAATAGATAGATAGAGAGATAGATGGAGCTAGAGAAAGATAGGAAAATTAAGAGACATAGAAAAGAGCGATATGGGAAAGATAGATAACAAGCGTTGGGAATAGATAAATAGATCGAGATAGAGAAAGATAGGTAAATAGGTAGATAGACAGAAATAGAAAAACTTAGGTAGATAGGAAGACAGATACATAGATAGATAAACAAACAAAATAAAGACAGTGGATGGATTGACTGAGATGGATGAATGGATGGATGGATGGATGGATGGATGGATGGATGGATGGATGGATGGATGGATGGATGGATGGATGGATGGATGGATGGATGGATGGATAGATAGATGGATGGATGGGTGATAGAGGGATAGATGGAAAAAATAAACATATAGAGAAACAGATGAACAAATAAATAGACGGGTAAAAAGATAGACAGATAGACAGGAAGAGAAAGAGAGAACAATATAACCAAATACCTCATACTACTTGTTTTTTTTACGTACGCTATGTGATATACTCTATATTCCTTTCTCCTTTCCTAACACCAATACTGTATAAGCTTTTACAAAACACTTTCAGGATGCTTGTCACTGTCAATTCTAAACGATACACACTTATTCAGGTCTTTCTTGATCATCTTTATATCATCTGACAATTAAATTAAAGGTGACAAGCTAAAAGACCCGAACATTGCAGATACACACACGTACGTACCTTTATCTAAATACAAACTAACAGGTTTTATTTATCTATTTTTTCTGGAGTTTGGTTTTCTTATTTATGTATTTTCTTTCTATTTTTTTTCTTTCGTTTGCCCGACCTCCATTTTTTTCTGTTTTTCGTCACTTTTCTGTTTATTCTTTATCTCCAATCCTCTCGCTTTCCTCTTCCTTTCTCTCAATTTCTCCCTTACCCTCTCCTTCTCCCTCCCTTTCCCTCTCCTTCTCCACCTCCCTCTTCAATCTCCCTCCTACGCCTCCTCCCCCCTTCCCTTCCCCCTTGCAACATCTACGGTCACACACACACACACACACACACACACAAAGAAAGGTCATACACACACACACACACACACACACACACACACACACACACACAGAAAGATC
>NC_091574.1:19258038-19260538 GCF_042767895.1 Penaeus vannamei
CTTCCCCCTTCCCCCACATCCCACCCTGCCCACTCTCCTCTTCCCCCTTCCCCCACATCCCACCCTGCCCACTCTCCTCTTCCCCCTTCCCCCACATCCCACCCTGCCCACTCTCCTCTTCCCCCCTTCCCCCACATCCCACCCTGCCCACTCTCCTCTTCCCCCTTCCCCCACATCCCACCCTGCCCACTCTCCTCTTCCCCCCTTCCCCCACATTCCACCCTGCCCACTCTCCTCTTCCCCCCTTCCCCCACATCCCACCCTGCCCACTCTCCTCTTCCCCCCTTTCCCCCACATCCCACCCTGCCCACTCTCCTCTTCCCCCTTCCCCCACATCCCACCCTGCCCACTCTCCTCTTCCCCCCTTCCCCCACATTCCACCCTGCCCACTCTCCTCTTCCCCCCTTCCCCCACATCCCACCCTGCCCACTCTCCTCTTCCCCCTTCCCCCACATCCCACCCTGCCCACTCTCCTCTTCCCCCTTCCCCCACATCCCACCCTGCCCACTCTCCTCTTCCCCCTTCCCCCACATCCCACCCTGCCCACTCTCCTCTTCCCCCCTTCCCCCCACATCCCACCCTGCCCACTCTCCTCTTCCCCCCTTCCCCCACATCCCACCCTGCCCACTCTCCTCTTCCCCCCTTCCCCCACATTCCACCCTGCCCACTCCTCTTCCCCCCTTCCCCCCACATCCCACCCTGCCCACTCTCCTCTTCCCCCCTTCCCCCACATCCCACCCTGCCCACTCTCCTCTTCCCCCCTTCCCCCACATCCCACCCTGCCCACTCTCCTCTTTCCCCGCCCCCCAAAGCCTACCCTACCCACTCTCTTCTTCCCAACCCTCCCCCCAAAGCCCACCCTGCCCACTCTCCTCTTCCCACCTCGCCCACCCTGCCCACTCGCCTCTTCCCACCCGCCCACCCACAGCCCACCTGCTCAGCCGCCCACTCAAGCGCCGCCGCACCCCCGTCTCGCCGTCCCGTTGCGATGATGACGTCACACTTCCCACAGCTGCACATTTTCTTAAGGGTAAATGTGACACAGCTCTAGCGAGTCAAATTAGCGTAAATTAGCGAAAATGCGAAAGAAATTAGCAGAAAAGGGCTCGAGAAGAAGAAGAAGAAGAAGGAAAACGTAGAGAAATGAACAGGAAACACTCAATAAACAGAAAATGAGATCGATGGATAAGCCTACATTAGCAAAATCTACGAAAGAAATGATCAGAGAAGAACTCGAAATGAAGAAGAAAAATAACGAATGTTTGGAGAGACGAACAATCGAGATCCGCCAAGATAAAGCAAGAAATGACGAAAAAAAAAAAAAAAGAAAAAAAAAAGGAAATCAACACATGACACCTTACCGTACGTACCTCACAATCCTCTACGCACCACGGACAACCTGACAACACAGACAACACCTGACAACGCAGACGACACCTGACAACACAGAGCCAAATGACACAACACAGAGCCAAACGACACACTCTCACTGCGGTGCCAAAGAGCCACCTCCGGCACCGAGCCCGTCCACCGCCGGCCGCACCTTCAGCGTGTTGACTGTAAACAACCCGCGGAGAATTGGTGTAGGAAGTGTGGCGCCGCGACGCACGCTCGCCTCTGCTCTTTTGTTTTGGTGCTTTTGTTTATTTGTTTTGTTGATTTTCTTCTTGTTTTAATTCATTGAGTTTGTTTTGTTTTTGTGCTTTTGTTTATTTGTTTTGTTGATTTTCTTCTTGTTTTAATTCATTGAGTTTGTTTTGTTTTTGTGCTTTTGTTTATTTGTTTTGTTGATTTTCTTCTTGTTTTAATTCATTGAGTTTGTTTTGTTTTTGTGCTTTTGTTTATTTGTTTTGTTGATTTTCTTCTTGTTTTAATTCATTGAGTTTGTTTTGTTTTTGTGCTTTTGTTTATTTGTTTTGTTGCTTTTGTTCGTCTTAATTCGTAGAGTTTGTTTTGTTTTTGTTTTTGTTGTTTTTTGCTTTTGTTCTAATTCGTAGAGTTTCTTTTTTGTGCTTTTGTTTATATGTTTTGTTCTTTTTTGCTTTTGTTCTAAGTTGTGGTGTTTCGCGAGCTAGGGAGATCGAGGGGACGAAATAAGAAATTTAGACAGACAGTGATAGACAGACAGACAGAGAGAAGAGAGAGACTGACAGAAAGAGAATATTGAAAAGAATAGAAAAAAAGTAAAGAGCAATGAAACGAAAACAATTGGAATCAAGCAGGCGTAAAGACCGAGAAAGAGAATTGAGAAAGATTGAGAAAGAAAAAAGCAGGGAGAGAAGAGGAAAAGGGAGACATCAGTCGCACTGTATAATAGTAGTGTAGTTTACATGGCAACAGAGTAATGCCATTGAGTAGTATATAGTCTTAGTGAGTATGTTATTAGACAACATTCACTCTCTGTCTGTCTGTGTCTTTAGTTGTTGATGCTACGACATAGGTATGGTAGAAAAGAGAATAAAGGGGCAGGAAAAGATTCATTCTCTCTCTCCCTCCCTCC
>NC_091574.1:19263038-19265538 GCF_042767895.1 Penaeus vannamei
AGGGAAGGGGAAGGAGGAGAAGGGGAGGGTAGGGAAGGGAGAGAAGGGTAGGGGGAAGGAAGAGGGGAGAAGGGGAGGGGATGGATGGGGAAAGAAGGGGAGAAGGGGAGGGAAGGGGAAGGAAGAGGGAAGGAAGGGAGGAGAGGTGAGGGGAAGGGAGGGGTACGTCTAGTTGAGTAGCGGGGGGAGGGGAGGGAAAGGAAAAGGAAAGAGAAGGAAAGGGGAGAGGAAGGGAAATAGAAAGGGATGAGAGGGGAGGGAAAGGGAAGGGGGATACATCCGGTTGAATAGGAGAGGGGAGGGAGGGATAGGTCCCGTTGAATAGGAGGGAGGGGAGGCAATAACATCTTGCTAGTGTGTTTTCGGCCAACAGAGAAGTGGAAAACAAGAGAGAGTGAGTGAGAGAGAGAGAGAGAGAGAGAGAGAGAGAGAGAGAGAGAGAGAGAGAGAGAGAGAGAGAGAGAGAGAGAGAGAGAGAGAGAGAGAGAGAGAGAGAGGGAGGAGGGGGGATGAGAGAGAGAGAGAGAGAGAGAGAGAGAGAGAGAGAGAATTAGAGAGAGAGAGAAAGAGAGAGAGAGAGAGAGGTGAGAGAGAGAGAGGTGAGAGAGAGAGAGAGAGAGAGAGAGAGAGAGAGAGAGAGAGAGAGAGAGAGAGAGAGAGAGAGAGAGAGAGAGAGAGAGAGAGAGAGAGAGAGAGAGAGAGAGAGAGAGAAAGAGGCAGAAAATAGAACACAGCAAGAGAGAGAGAGAGACATATTAACAGAAAGATTAAAACAACTAAAAACAATCCCTTTTTTCTTCCCAGGCCTTGTGGCGCAGTCGTAAAAACTATGCAGTGTTCCGCCTGGCCAGGTCCCTGCAGGAGGTGTCTGGCTACTGTGATGGTGGAAGCCTTTCTCAGAGAATGTACTCCTGTGCGTTGTTGGAATAATAATCATATTCTCTCAGGCTGATGAGTTATTAGAGGATGTCTTTAGATTATCCTTTCAGCGTTATGACTCCAATATGCAGACAAGTATTCATATGGAAAATAACAGGGAGAGAGAGAGAGAGAGAGAGAGAGAGAGGGAGAGAGAGAGAGAGAGAGAGAGAGAGAGAGAGAGAGAGAGAGAGAGAGAGAGAGAGAGAGAGAGAGAGAGAGAGAGAGAGAGAGAGAGAGAGAGAATAGAGGAGAGAGATAGAGAGAATAGAGGAGAGAGAGAGAGAGAATAGCGTAGGGTAGAGAGAGAGAGAGAGAGAGTACAGTAGAGAGAGAGAGAAAGAGCGATAAACAAACACGGAGACAGACACAGACAGAGAGAAAAGCAGAAAGAGACCCTCCATCATACCCACAATATATCTAGTGCAAAGACAAGAATCTTCAGCATCCTTCCTCATTTGCATACGAACGCACGCTCTCCCTTCTCGATCTCGGCGCCCAAGAAGTCAGTCGTTTTTGGAAGCCACAAGACGCCTTTCGAAGTGAACTCTATTGCCAGGAAAAAAAAACCGTTCTGCAAACACAAATCTCGCCGTAAAAAAGGAGGTCACGGGTCTATGATTCATCGCCGGGGCACGGAAAGGTCCCAAACACAGATGTCTAAATTTGGAAGTGTAATTTATGGAAAACCAGTTGCGCGGGAGATACTGCTAATCCGCCTCCTGCCACGACCATTCAAGGAGAAGTTGCACGGGGTTGCAAGGACCCCCATACAGCACGTGGCCCTCTGCGGTTGTTCTTCCGTCCAGGCAACATGCACGAGAACAAGATCCACCGCAGGATAATCAACGGCTATTAACGGGGGTAAATTACGAGCGTAAAATTTATGGCCGGGGCTTCCTTTCGCTATGGCTCCCTCGCGTGCTTCTCGTGGGCGGCATCGGGGGTGGAGCGAAGGGGTTAAAGCGGGGAAAGAGAAGAAGGAGGAGGAATAAGAGAAATGGGAGATAATTGAAGAAAGGGGAGATAGAGGGAGAGGAGAGGGAAAGGGAGATACTTGGTTAGAATAGGAGGAAGGAGAGGAGAGGGAAATGGGAGATAATTGAAGAAGAGGGAGAAGGATAGGAGAAGAGAGGGAATGAGGGATACTTGGTTAGAATAGGAGGAGGAAGAGAAGAGGGAAATGGGAGATAATTGAAGAAGAGGGAGAAGGATAGGAGAAGAGAGGGAATGAGGGATACTTGGTTAGAATAGGAGGAGGGAGAGGAGAGGGAAATGGGAGATAATTGAAGAAAAGGGAGAAGGATAGGAGAAGAAAGGGAAAGGAGGACACTTGGTTAGAATATGAGGAAGGAGAGGAGAGGGAAATTAGAGATAATTGGTTAAAATGGGAGAAGGGGGAGAAATGGGAGATAACTGTTTAAAACAGGAGAAGAATGAGGGAAGATGGAAATGTGAGATACTTGATTTGAATAGAAGAAGAGGGAGAGAGGAAAATAGGAGATAGAAGATATAGAAATATCTGGTTGAAAGAGAAGGGGGAGAAGGAGAAGAAGGGAAAATTGAAGAGACGACCACAAGA